>NC_068446.1:46028196-46080696 GCF_023373465.1 Oncorhynchus keta | reverse complement strand
TGAAACACAGGAAGTTGTAAGAGTTGGCTGCTGTCACTGATACACAGGAAGTTGTAAGAGTTGGCTGCTGTCACTGATACACAGGAAGTTGTAAGAGTTGGCTGCTGTCACTGATACACAGGAAGTTGTAAGAGTTGGCTGCTGTCACTGATACACAGGAAGTTGTAAGAGTTGGCTGCTGTCACTGATACACAGGAAGTTGTAAGAGTTGGCTGCTGTCACTGAAACACAGGAAGTTGTAAGAGTTGGCTGCTGTCACTAAAACACAGGAAGTTTAAATAGTTGGCTACTGACACTGATACACAGGAAGTTGTAAGAGTTGGCTGCTGTCACTGATACACAGGAAGTTGTAAGAGTTGGCTGCTGTCACTGAAACACAGGAAGTTGTAAGAGTTGGCTGCTGTCACTGAAACACAGGAAGTTGTAAGAGTTGGCTGCTGTCACTGATACACAGGAAGTTGTAAGAGTTGGCTGCTGTCACTGATACACAGGAAGCTGTAAGAGTTGGCTGCTGTCACTGATACACAGGAAGCTGTAAGAGTTGGCTGCTGTCACTGATACACAGGAAGCTGTAAGAGTTGGCTGCTGTCACTGAGACACAGGAAGCTGTAATAGTTGGCTGCTGTCACTGAGACACAGGAAGTTGTAAGAGTTGGCTGCTGGAAGCGGAGACACAGGAAGTTGTAAGAGTTGGCTGCTGGAAGCGGAGACACAGGAAGTTGTAAGAGTTGGCTGCTGGAAGCTGAGACACAGGAAGCTGTAAGAGTTGGCTGCTGGAAGCGGAGACACAGGAAGCTGTAAGAGTTGGCTGCTGGAAGCTGAGACACAGGAAGCTGTAAGAGTTGGCTGCTGTCACTGATACACAGGAAGTTGTAAGAGTTGGCTGCTGTCACTGATACACAGGAAGCTGTAAGAGTTGGCTGCTGGAAGCTGAGACACAGGAAGCTGTAAGAGTTGGCTGCTGTCACTGATACACAGGAAGTTGTAAGAGTTGGCTGCTGGGAGCTGATACACAGGAAGTTGTAAGAGTTTGCTACTGTCACTGATACACAGGAAGTTGTAAGAGTTGGCTACTGTCACTGATACACAGGAAGCTGTAAGAGTTGACTACTGTCACTGATACACAGGAAGCTGTAAGAGTTGGCTACTGTCACTGATACACAGGAAGCTGTAAGAGTTGGCTACTGTCACTGATACACAGGAAACTGTAAGAGTTTGCTGCTGTCACTGAAACACAGGAAGTTGTAAGAGTTGGCTGCTGGAAGCGGAGACACAGGAAGTTGTAAGAGTTGGCTGCTGGAAGCGGAGACACAGGAAGTTGTAAGAGTTGGCTGCTGGACGCGGAGACACAGGAAGCTGTAAGAGTTGGCTGCTGGAAGCGGAGACACAGGAAGCTGTAAGAGTTGGCTGCTGGAAGCTGAGACACCGGAAGCTGTAAGAGTTGGCTGCTGGAAGCGGAGACACAGGAAGCTGTAAGAGTTGGCTGCTGGAAGCGGAGACACAGGAAGTTGTAAGAGTTGGCTGCTGGACGCGGAGACACAGGAAGCTGTAAGAGTTGGCTGCTGGAAGCGGAGACACAGGAAGCTGTAAGAGTTGGCTGCTGGAAGCGGAGACACCGGAGAGCAGCAGCTTGCAGAACATCAACATTCTCTGCAGGAACCCTGAGCTGCCTGATTGCTGTGATATGGGCTGGTGCTTTACAGCTGTCTCCGGACAGGAGAGGAGGAGGAAGAGTGGAGGAAGAGTGGAGGAGTGGGTACCTGGCTGCCTCCCTTCTGCATACCAATAAGACAAGACAGCTGTAGCCCGTAGATAAGCCTACCCTTTGGTAACCACTGGCTCTCTGCCCAGCCTGCTCTCTGCCTTCTCCTAAAACGTCAGGTGTGCCCAGGTCCTCTCCTCATGTCCTCCTCTCCTCCCCTGTTTCCCTGCCTGCCTGCCGGGGTGAAAACCAGCCTTTGCCTCCAGCCTGGATGTCAGATCGGTTGGTGCTGTCTTGCCATGCTAAACATAATGGAGATGGACACAAACATATCTGGACCCCAGGCTACCTTTCCACTGTGACACATCTGAAAAAAAGCTGTGTGACTTTGAGGAGAAGGGAGTCTCCCTGAGCACCTGGCTGCTGACAGCCTGGTCTGTCAGATAGCTCAATAATCTGAAGAGAAACAAGCAGGCTGAACATCAGGGCAAAATTCAGCAGGACACATCATTTTAGGAACTGTTCGAGATAGAAATATAGTACGTAGAACACACATGCCTCTCTGACCGTGTAGAACAAGGAATCATGTCGGATCTATTCTTGGTATTTCTCTCTGCAACTTTACGACAAGGTTTTGGCATCTGAACACGGCGAAGGTGGGAGTCTGGAGGAACAGACGTTAAGGCCAACTCATACAGGACAGATACAGGTTTACACGTGTTCTGCACGTTTTTAAAACCAAACCTGTTATGTTTCCACTGTTTTCTCCAAAGCATTGCCAGCGTTGTGATTGATTGCTGCAGGGGACTGTGGCTTTATTGGCCCGGTTTACATTATTGGCCCGGTTTACAATGTCATTCGCCTGTTCTGGTTAATGAATGCAGAGACATCTGTTGGTTGTAATCACAAGAGGCAAGTGTTTTGAGGCCGGTGTTTTGAGGCCGGTGTTTTGAGGCCGGTGTTTTGAGGCAGGTGTTTTGAGGCAGGTGTTTTGAGGCAGGTGTTTTGAGGCCGGTGTTTTGAGGCCGGTGTTTTGAGGCCGGTGTTTTGAGGCAGGTGTTTTGAGGCAGGTGTTTTGAGGCAGGTGTTTTGAGGCAGGTGTTTTGAGGCAGGTGTTTTGAGGCCGGTGTTTTGAGGCCGGTGTTTTGAGGCAGGTGTTTTGAGGCAGGTGTTTTGAGGCCGGTGTTTTGAGGCAGGTGTTTTGAGGCAGGTGTTTTGAGGCCGGTGTTTTGAGGCAGGTGTTTTGAGGCCGGTGTTTTGAGGCAGGTGTTTTGAGGCAGGTGTTTTGAGGCCAGTGTTTTGAGGCAGGTGTTTTGAGGCAGGTGTTTTGAGGCCAGTGTTTTGAGGCCTGTGTGAAGGAGAGGAACACGTTTATAGTCTTT
The DNA here is from genome assembly GCF_023373465.1 of Oncorhynchus keta. Classification (NCBI taxonomy): domain Eukaryota; kingdom Metazoa; phylum Chordata; class Actinopteri; order Salmoniformes; family Salmonidae; genus Oncorhynchus; species Oncorhynchus keta. The sequence goes on along the minus strand of NC_068446.1, from coordinate 46,077,612 downwards.
CATCCCTTTGAAACATTCATCCCTTTGAAACATTCATCCCTTTGAAACATTCATCCCTTTAGTTCAAGTTTCAATGCAAGTCTGGTAACTTCTACAAGGATTGACAGGGAGGGACTAATGTCTACTGTATCACAGGGAGGGACTAATGTCTACTGTATCACAGGGAGGGACTAATGTCTACTGTATCACAGGGAGGGACTAATGTCTACTGTATCACAGGGAGGGACTAATGTCTACTGTATCACAGGGAGGGACTAATGTCTACTGTTACACAGGGAGGGACTAATGTCTACTGTATCACAGGGAGGGACTAATGTCTACTGTATCACAGGGAGGGACTAATGTCTACTGTATCACAGGGAGGGACTAATGTCTACTGTATCACAGGGAGGGACTAATGTCTACTGTATCACAGGGAGGGACTAATGTCTACTGTATCACAGGGAGGGACTAATGTCTACTGTATCACAGGGAGGGACTAATGTCTACTGTATCACAGGGAGGGACTAATGTCTACTGTTACACAGGGAGGGACTAATGTCTACTGTATCACAGGGAGGGACTAATGTCTACTGGTCCTTCTGTAGCTCAGTTGGTAGAGCATGGCGCTTGTAATGCCAGGGTAGTGGGTTCGATCCCCGGGACCACCCATACGTAGAATGTATGCACACATGACTGTAAGTCGCTTTGGATAAAAGCGTCTGCTAAATGGCATATATTATTATTACTGTATCACAGGGAGGGACTAATGTCTACTGTATCACAGGGAGGGACTAATGTCTACTGTTACACAGGGAGGGACTAATGTCTACTGTATCACAGGGAGGGACTAATGTCTACTGTATCACAGGGAGGGACTAATGTCTACTGTATCACAGGGAGGGACTAATGTCTACTGTTACACAGGGAGGGACTAATGTCTACTGTTACACAGGGAGGGACTAATGTCTACTGTATCACAGGGAGGGACTAATGTCTACTGTATCACAGGGAGGGACTAATGTCTACTGCTACACAGGGAGGGACTAATGTCTACTGTTACACAGGGAGGGACTAATGTCTACTGTACCACAGGGAGGGACTAATGTCTACTGTATCACAGGGAGGGACTAATGTCTACTGTTACACAGGGAGGGACTAATGTCTACTGTATCACAGGGAGGGACTAATGTCTACTGTTACACAGGGAGGGACTAATGTCTACTGTATCACAGGGAGGGACTAATGTCTACTGTATCACAGGGAGGGACTAATGTCTACTGCAACACAGGGAGGGACTAATGTCTACTGTTACACAGGGAGGGACTAATGTCTACTGTATCACAGGGAGGGACTAATGTCTACTGCTACACAGGGAGGGACTAATGTCTACTGCTACACAGGGAGGGACTAATGTCTACTGTATCACAGGGAGGGACTAATGTCTACTGTATCACAGGGAGGGACTAATGTCTACTGTATCACAGGGAGGGACTAATGTCTACTGCTACACAGGGAGGGACTAATGTCTACTGTATCACAGGGAGGGACTAATGTCTACTGTATCACAGGGAGGGACTAATGTCTACTGCTACACAGGGAGGGACTAATGTCTACTGTATCACAGGGAGGGACTAATGTCTACTGTATCACAGGGAGGGACTAATGTCTACTGCTACACAGGGAGGGACTAATGTCTACTGTATCACAGGGAGGGACTAATGTCTACTGTATCACAGGGAGGGACTAATGTCTACTGTATCACAGGGAGGGACTAATGTCTACTGTATATATATCACAGGGAGGGACTAATGTCTACTGTTACACAGGGAGGGACTAATGTCTACTGTATCACAGGGAGGGACTAATGTCTACTGTATCACAGGGAGGGACTAATGTCTACTGTATCACAGGGAGGGACTAATGTCTACTGTATCACAGGGAGGGACTAATGTCTACTGTTACACAGGGAGGGACTAATGTCTACTGTATCACAGGGAGGGACTAATGTCTACTGTTACACAGGGAGGGACTAATGTCTACTGTATCACAGGGAGGGACTAATGTCTACTGTTACACAGGGAGGGACTAATGTCTACTGTTACACAGGGAGGGACTAATGTACCACAGGGAGGGACTAATGTCTACTGTTACACAGGGAGGGACTAATGTCTACTGTTACACAGGGAGGGACTAATGTCTACTGTTACACAGGGAGGGACTAATGTCTACTGTACCACAGGGAGGGACTAATGTCTACTGTATCACAGGGAGGGACTAATGTCTACTGTTACACAGGGAGGGACTAATGTCTACTGTATCACAGGGAGGGACTAATGTCTACTGTTACACAGGGAGGGACTAATGTCTACTGTATCACAGGGAGGGACTAATGTCTACTGTATCACAGGGAGGGACTAATGTCTACTGTATCACAGGGAGGGACTAATGTCTACTGCTACACAGGGAGGGACTAATGTCTACTGCTACACAGGGAGGGACTAATGTCTACTGTATCACAGGGAGGGACTAATGTCTACTGCTACACAGGGAGGGACTAATGTCTACTGTATCACAGGGAGGGACTAATGTCTACTGTATCACAGGGAGGGACTAATGTCTACTGTATCACAGGGAGGGACTAATGTCTACTGCTACACAGGGAGGGACTAATGTCTACTGTATCACAGGGAGGGACTAATGTCTACTGCTACACAGGGAGGGACTAATGTCTACTGTATCACAGGGAGGGACTAATGTCTACTGCTACACAGGGAGGGACTAATGTCTACTGTATCACAGGGAGGGACTAATGTCTACTGTATCACAGGGAGGGACTAATGTCTACTTGGATGATACAGGGAGGGACTAATGTCTACTTGGATGATTTGGGCATATGCTCTCATTTAGGGTACTTCAGTTATCTGTGATGCCATATTTATATAATCTGGACATACCTTGCCAGCCCGCTATCACCTCTCTCAAGAAAACGTCTCAGTCAATAATAAAATGTAAAACATTGCCTTTGTTGTCGTCTCCAGGGGCCCACTCAAAGGGTAGTGACTGGTCCCACGGTGGGCAGTCTGGCTATAGTGCCAGGAGGAGCATGCAACAACCTTTACCTGGTACCACCTCTGTCTGAAGAAGACATGACAGCAGGTGATCATATACACACACCACTATCATTATCGTAGTCACATTATCACTATCACACTATCATTATCCCAACCACACTATCATTATCCCAACCACACTATCATTATCCCAACCACACGCCACTATCATTATCGTAGCCACATTATCACTATCACACTATCATTATCCCAACCACACTATCATTATCCCAACCACACGCCACTATCATTATCGTAGCCACATTATCACTATCACACTATCATTATCCCAACCACACTATCATTATCTCAACCACACTATCATTATCCCAACCACACGCCACTATCATTATCGTAGCCACATTATCACTATCACACTATCATTATCCCAACTACACTATCATTATCCCAACAACACTACCACTATCATTATCCCAACCACACGCCACTATCATTATCCCAACCACACACCACTATCATTATCGTAGCCACATTATCACACCCACACTATCATTATCCCAACCACACTACCACTATCATTATCCCAACCACACTACCACTATCATTATCCCAACCGCACTACCACTATCATTATCACAACCACACTATCATTATCCCAACCACACACCACTACCATTATCATAGCCACATTATCACAACCACACTATCATTATCCCAACCACACACCACTATCATTATCGTAGCCGCATTATCACAACCACACTATCATTATCCCAACCACACACCACTATCATTATCGTAGCCGCATTATCACAACCATACTATCATCCCAACCACACGCCACTATCATTATCGTAGCCGCATTATCACAACCACACTATCATTATCCCAACCACACTACCACTATCATTATCCCAACCACACTACCACTATCATTATCCCAACCACACTATCATTATCCCAACCACACACCACTATCATTATCATAGCCACATTATCACTATAACACTAGCATTATCCCAACCACACTGCCACTATCATTATCCCAACCACACTACCACTATCATTATCGCAAGCACACTATCATTATCCCAACCACACCACCAATATCATTATCCCAACCACACTACCACTATCATTATCCCAACCTCACTATCATTATCACAACTACATGATCATTATCCCAACCGCACTACCACTATCATTATCGCAGCCGCACTATCATTATCACAGCCACACTATCATTATCACAGCCCCACTATCATTATCATAGCACACTATCATTATCACAGCACACTATCATTATCACAGCACACTATCATTATCGCAGTCACACTATCATTATCACAGCCCCACTATCATTATCACAGCCCCACTATCATTATCACAGCCCCACTATCATTATCACAGCCCCACTATCATTATCACAGCCCCACTATCATTATCACAGCCCCACCATCATTATCACAGCCCCACTATCATTATCACAGCCACACTATCATTATCACAGCCACACTATCATTATCATTATCACAGCCCCACACTAATTATCGCAGCCACACTAGCATTATCACAGCCCCACTATCATTATCACATCCCCACTATCATTGTTGCAGCCACACTATCATTATCATTATCGCAGCCACACTAGCATTATCACAGCCCCACTATCATTATCACAGCTACACTATCATTATCGCAGTCGCACTATAACTATCATTATCATATCAGCACTGTCATTATCACTATCGATATGATATCCGCACTATCATTATCGCAGCCCCACTATCATTATCGCAGCCCCACTATCATTATCACATCCCCACTATCATTATCGCAGCCCTGCTATCATTATCGCAGCCACACTAGCATTATCACAGCCCCACTATCATTATAACAGCTACACTATCATTATCGCAGGCGCAGTATAACTATCATTATCATATCAGCACAGCCATTATCACTATCGATATGATATCCACACTATCATTATCGCAGCCCCACCATCATTATCACAGCCACACTATCATTGTCGCAGCCACACTATCATTATCATTATCGCAGCCCCACAATCATTATCACATCCACACTAGCATTATGACAGCCCCGCTATCATTATCACAGCTACACTATCATTATCGCAGTCGCACTATAACTATCATTATCATATCAGCACTGTTATTATCACTATCAATATGATATCCGCCACATCATTATCGCAGCCCCACTATCATTATCGCAGCCCCACTATCATTATCGCAGCCCCGCTATCATTATCGCAGCCACACTTTCATTATCACAGCCACACTATCATTATCACAGTCACACTATCATTATCTTAACCACACTATCATTATCGCAACCACACTATCACTCATTATCACAGCCACAGGGCCAGTATCACTATCATTATCATAGCAGCGCTGTCATTATCACTACCACAGCCACGCTATCATTATCGCTATCGCAGCCACACTATCATTATCGCTATCGCAACCCCACTATGACTATCACAGCCCCACTATCACTATCACAGCCACACTATCATTATCACATCAACACTATCATTATCACTATCACAGCCACACTATCATTATCTCAGCCCCACTATCATTATCGCAGCCGCACTATCATTATCACATCAACACTATCATTATCACTATCACAGCCACACTATCATTATCTCAGCCCCACTATCATTATCGCAGCCGCACTATCATTATCGCAACCACACTATCATTATCACAGCCCCACTATCATTATCACAGCCCCACTATCATTATCACAGCCCCACTATCATTATCGCAGCCCCACTATCATTATTGCAGCCCCACTATCATTATCACAGCCACACTATCACTATCACAGCCACACTATCATTATCACAGCCCCACTATCATTATCACAGCCACACTATCACTATCACAGCCACACTATCACTATCACAGCCACACTATCATTATCACAGCCACACTATCATTATCACAGCCACACTATCACTATCACAGCCACACTATCACTATCACAGCCACACTATCATTATCACAGCCACACTATCATTATCACAGCCACACTATCATTATCACAGCCACACTATCATTATCACAGCCACACTATCATTATCACAGCCCCACCATCATTATCACAGCCACACTATCATTATCGCAGCCCCACTATCATTATAATTTTTATAGCCACGCTCTCATTATCACTATCACAGCCACACTGTCATTATCATTGCCGTAACCACATGATCATTATCATTATCTCAGCCTGTCACTGATGGTATAGTCTGCTGTATTGATTGAGGTCTCATACATCGTTCTATCACATTGCCTGTTGCTGTGGTGTTGCAGGCATTGCCAGTCTACTGGAGAAGGGTTTAACCTCCTCAGAGAAGGGTTTAACCAAAGATCTGTTCTGGACTACTGTCCGCCCCACGGCTGCTCCGTTACACCGCAGAGAAGAGAGCTGCTCCTCCAAGATGGGTCAGTTCTTCATCGTTGTTTTACATGTTTTGTCCGTTTTGAGCAGACGCTCTCTTACCCAGAGCAACTTGCAGTATAGACATTTCATATGTTATTTTCTCCGTCCTGGTCACCCCCCCCGTGGGAATCAAACCCACAACCCCGGGGCGTTGCAAGAGCCGCACTCGGAACAACTGAGTCACACTTAAAACGTCCCGGAGTAGAGTAGGAGTGCTGATCTAAAATCAGTTTTAAAATATAGACACTTAAAATGACACTTAAAACGTCCCGGAGTAGAGTAGGAGTGCTGATCTAGAATCAGTTTTAAAATATAGACACTTAAAATGACACTTAAAACGTCCCGGAGTAGAGTAGGAGTGCTGATCTAGAATCAGTTTTAAAATAGAGACACATACAATGACACTTAAAACGTCCCGGAGTAGAGTAGGAGTGCTGATCTAGAATCAGTTTTGCCCTTTAGATTATAATGAATACAGGCCCTGCACCTAATCAGTACTGCTCTGTGGGCTCGACATCCGCCAATAGCCAGGGTGTTCATACTGCTCTGTGGGCTCGACGTCAGCCAATAGCCAGGGTGTTCATACTGCCTACCCTAGCTCTGAGTGTCTGAGTGTCTACCCTAGCTCTGAGTGTCTGAGTGTCTACCCTAGCTCTGAGTGTCTGAGTGTCTACCCTAGCTCTGAGTGTCTGAGTGTCTACCCTAGCTCTGAGTGTCTGAGTGTCTACCCTAGCTCTGAGTGTCTGAGTGTCTACCCTAGCTCTGAGTGTCTGAGTGTCTACCCTAGCTCTGAGTGTCTGAGTGTCTACCCTAGCTCTGAGTGTCTGGGTGTCTACCCTAGCTCTGAGTGTCTGAGTGTCTACCCTAGCTCTGAGTGTCTGAGTGTCTACACTAGCTCTGAGTGTCTACACTAGCTCTGAGTGTCTACCCTAGCTCTGAGTGTCTGAGTGTCTACCCTAGCTCTGAGTGTCTGAGTGTCTACACTAGCTCTGAGTGTCTGAGTGTCTACACTAGCTCTGAGTGTCTACCCTAGCTCTGAGTGTCTGAGTGTCTACCCTAGCTCTGAGTGTCTGAGTGTCTACACTAGCTCTGAGTGTCTGAGTGTCTACACTAGCTCTGAGTGTCTACACTAGCTCTGAGTGTCTACCCTAGCTCTGAGTGTCTGAGTGTCTACACTAGCTCTGAGTGTCTGAGTGTCTACACTAGCTCTGAGTGTCTGAGTGTCTACACTAGCTCTGAGTGTCTACCCTAGCTCTGAGTGTCTGAGTGTCTACCCTAGCTCTGAGTGTCTGAGTGTCTACCCTAGCTCTGAGTGTCTGAGTGTCTAACCTAGCTCTGAGTGTCTGAGTGTCTACCCTAGCTCTGAGTGTCTGAGTATCTACCCTAGCTCTGAGTGTCTGAGTGTCTAACCTAGCTCTAGGTGTCTACACTAGCTCTGAGTGTCTACCCTAGCTCTAGGTGTCTACACTAGCTCTGAGTGTCTACCCTAGCTCTAGGTGTCTACACTAGCTCTGAGTGTCTACCCTAGCTCTGAGTTTGCAGGTAGCTTGTAGTTTTGAAGAATGTTTTATTTGTAATGATTATGAAAGGTGGATGTTGTTGCTACTTTATAAATATTATCTACTGGATAAGGAAGTCTGCTACATGACAAACATGTATTTTTTTAAAACAGAATTTAAAGAAAATGTTTTCCCCTTAGCCCCGCCAGAGAAAACATCGTGGGGTCAGAAGGAATTGATCTGGGGCAAGGATCCTGGCCCCTCCCACGGTCACGTGGGAGGGGTCAGAGAACGCCCGTCCACCTGGACCATCCACACCCCGCCCGCCTCCGCCAACTCCAAGAGCTCCGAACACAGGCAAATGTCCCAGGGAGCCGTCCGGCTTGCACCCCTCAACCCTCAGGTTGGTACCTCCTGTCTCACCCCTCAACCCTCAGGTTGGTACCTCCTGTCTCACCCCTCAACCCTCAGGTTGGTACCTCCTGTCTCACCCCTCAACCCCCAGGTTGGTACCTCCTGTCTCACCCCTCAACCCTCAGGTTGGTACCTCCTGTCTCACCCCTCAACCCTCAGGTTGGTACCTCCTGTCTCACCCCTCAACCCTCAGGTTGGTACCTCCTGTCTCACCCCTCAACCCTCAGGTTGGTACCTCCTGTCTCACCCCTCAACCCTCAGGTTGGTACCTCCTGTTTCAACCCTCAGGTTGGTACCTCCTGTCTCACCCCTCAACCCTCAGGTTGGTACCTCCTGTCTCACCCCTCAACCCTCAGGTTGGTACCTCCTGTCTCACCCCTCAACCCTCAGGTTGGTACCTCCTGTCTCACCCCTCAACCCTCAGGTTGGTACCTCCTGTCTCACCCCTCAACCCTCAGGTTGGTACCTCCTGTCTCACCCCTCAGGTTGGTACCTCCTGTCTCACCCCTCAACCCTCAAGTTGGTACCTCCTGTCTCACCCCTCAACCCTCAGGTTGGTACCTCCTGTCTCACCCCTCAACCCTCAGGTTGGTATCTCCTGTCTCACCCCTCAACCCCCAGGTTGGTACCTCCTGTCTCACCCCTCAACCCTCAGGTTGGTACCTCCTGTCTCACCCCTCAACCCTCAGGTTGGTACCTCCTGTCTCACCCCTCAACCCTCAGGTTGGTACCTCCTGTCTCACCCCTCAACCCTCAGGTTGGTACCTCCTGTCTCACCCCTCAACCCTCAGGTTGGTACCTCCTGTCTCACCCCTCAACCCTCAGGTTGGTACCTCCTGTCTCACCCCTCAACCCTCAGGTTGGTACCTCCTGTCTCACCCCTCAACCCTCAGGTTGGTACCTCCTGTCTCACCCCTCAGGTTGGTACCTCCTGTCTCACCCCTCAGGTTGGTACCTCCTGTCTCACCCCTCAACCCTCAGGTTGGTACCTCCTGTCTCACCCCTCAACCCTCAGGTTGGTATCTCCTGTCTCACCCCTCAACCCCCAGGTTGGTACCTCCTGTCTCACCCCTCAACCCTCAGGTTGGTACCTCCTGTCTCACCCCTCAACCCTCAGGTTGGTACCTCCTGTCTCACCCCTCAACCCTCAGGTTGGTACCTCCTGTCTCACCCCTCAACCCTCAGGTTGGTACCTCCTGTCTCACCCCTCAACCCCCAGGTTGGTACCTCCTGTCTCACCCCTCAACCCCCAGGTTGGTACCTCCTGTCTCACCCCTCAACCCCCAGGTTGGTACCTCCTGTCTCACCCCTCAACCCCCAGGTTGGTACCTCCTGTCTCACCCCTCAACCCCCAGGTTGGTACCTCCTGTTTCACCCCTCAACCCCCAGGTTGATACCCCCTGTCTCACCCCTCAACCCCCAGGTTGGTACCTCCTGTCTCACCCCTCAACCCCCAGGTTGGTACCTCCTGTCTCACCCCTCAACCCCCAGGTTGGTACCTCCTGTTTCACCCCTCAACCCCCAGGTTGATACCCCTGTCTCACCCCTCAACCCCCAGGTTGGTACCTCCTGTTTCACCCCTCAACTCTCAGGTTGATACCCCCTGTCTCACCCCTCAACCCCCAGGTTGGTACCTCCTGTCTCACCCCTCAACCCCCAGGTTGGTACCTCCTGTCTCACCCCTCAACCCCCAGGTTGGTACCTCCTGTCTCACCCCTCAACCCCCAGGTTGGTACCTCCTGTTTCACCCCTCAACCCTCAGGTTGGTACCTCCTGTCTCACCCCTCAACCCCCAGGTTGGTACCTCCTGTTTCACCCCTCAACCCCCAGGTTGATACCCCCTGTCTCACCCCTCAACCCCCAGGTTGGTACCTCCTGTTTCACCCCTCAACCCCCAGGTAACTAGCTTGGACCTCGTCTCTTGTGACTAGGGTTGCAAAATTCTACTTGTCACCAGAGTAAGGAAACTGTCCTTTTAAGAGACCTAAGCGAGATTTGCTACCACCTCGCAGCAAAACATTTTAGTGGCCCCGCTCTTGATGGTGGAGAGAGAATAAAAATAAAATAAAAAGTTAATTATCTGCAATTTTGTCATGGGGCATAGAGAAAATTGTTCAGTTTTAAAGCAATTTTTCTGCAATTCAACACATTTTTGCCGTGGGGAAGAGATAATTGTTTCCTGCAATTCTACACATTTCACAATTGGGTGGATATAACTTTTTGATGTTTTAAAGCTGATTTCCTGCAATTCTGCACATTTTGTAATGCCATGCCATGTTAATATGATATCTGAGTCAGAGTGACTAACTAAACCAATGGGGGTTCCCCTGGAGGTCAGATGTTTCATTGTTTCAATGTTCAGATGTTCCGATGTTCCGATGTTCCGATGTTCAGATGTTCAGATGTTCCGATGTTCAGATGTTCCGATGATCAGATGTTCCGATGTTCAGATGTTCAGATGTTCCGATGTTCCGATGTTCAGATGTTCAGATGTTCCGATGTTCAGATGTTCAGATGTTCCGATGTTCCGATGTTCAGATGTTCAGATGTTCAGATGTTCAGATGTTCCGATGTTCAGATGTTCAGATGTTCCGATGTTCAGATGTTCCGATTTTCAGATGTTCAGATGTTCCGATGATCAGATGTTCAGATGTTCCGATGTTCAGATGTTCAGATGTTCCGATGTTCAGATGTTCCGATGATCAGATGTTCAGATGTTCCGATGTTCCGGTGTTTGCTTCTCTCTTCCATAATCCAGTAGTGTTTTGTCTCTCTCCAGTGTCTCCCTGCTCTGGCTTCCATATCCATCAGTAAGTTGTCCTTCACCATCCTGGAGGGCCACATCAACCCTATGGCCCCAGACTTCTGCCGCTTCAAGCAGCACTACTGTCTGTGCTGGGGCCTGCTGGTGGAGCTGTTGTCGGGGCTGGGGAGTCTTCTGAGGCGCTATGCTGTCCCCATGGCCAGGGTCGACGGAGAGAGGCTGGTACAGCTGGCACAGGTGGGTGGGGGTGACTGTGTGTGACGTGGGTGGGGGTGACTGTGTGTGTGTGTGTGTGTGTGTGTGTGTGTGTGTGTGTGTGTGTGTGTGTGTGTGTGTGTGTGTGTGTGTGTGTGTGTGTGTGTGTGTGTGTGTGTGTGTGTGTGTGTGTGTGTGTGTGTGTGTGTGTGTGTGTGTGTGTGTGTGTGAGCTGTCCAGTGAGATTGAACTTCACTCATCTTTACTAGTTTTCCCCTTTACAGAGTTTCCAACGTTTTCTTCTACTGTGGAAGTTGTGAATGAAATCAACATAATGTAAACCAATCTGACTACTCCCGACCTAGTCTGTGAATTTATAAACCAATCTGACTACTTCAGACTTAGTCTGTGAATTTATAAACCAATCTGACTACTCCCGACCTAGTCTGTGAATTTATAAACCAATCTGACTACTTCAGACTTAGTCTGTGAATTTATAAACCAATCTGACTACTTCAGACTTAGTCTGTGAATTTATAAACCAATCTGACTACTTCAGACTTAGTCTGTGAATTTATAAACTAATCTGACTACTTCAGACTTAGTCTGTGAATTTATAAACCAATCTGACTACTCCAGACCTAGTCTGTGAATTTATAAACCAATCTGACTACTTCAGACTTAGTCTGTGAATTTATAAACCAATCTGACTACTTCAGACTTAGTCTGTGAATTTATAAACCAATCTGACTACTCCAGACCTAGTCTGTGAATTTATAAACCAATCTGACTACTTCAGACTTAGTCTGTGAATTTATAAACTAATCTGACTACTTCAGACCTAGTCTGTGAATTTATAAACCAATCTGACTACTCCAGACCTAGTCTGTGAATTTATAAACCAATCTGACTACTTCAGACTTAGTCTGAATTTATAAACCAATCTGACTACTTCAGACTTAGTCTGAATTTATAAACCAATCTGACTACTCCAGACCTAGTCTGTGAATGTATAAACCAATCTGACTACTTCAGACCTAGTCTGTGAATTTATAAACCAATCTGACTACTTCAGACCTAGTCTGTGAATTTATAAACCAATCTGACTACTCCAGACTTAGTCTGTGAATTTATAAACCAATCTGACTACTTCAGACTTAGTCTGTGAATTTATAAACTAATCTGACTACTTCAGACTTAGTCTGTGAATTTATAAACCAATCTGACTACTTCAGACTTAGTCTGTGAATTTATAAACTAATCTGACTACTTCAGACTTAGTCTGTGAATTTATAAACCAATCTGACTACTTCAGACTTAGTCTGTGAATTTATAAACCAATCTGACTACTTCAGACTTAGTCTGTGAATTTATAAACTAATCTGACTACTCCAGACCTAGTCTGTGAATTTATAAACTAATCTGACTACTTCAGACTTAGTCTGTGAATTTATAAACTAATCTGACTACTCCAGACTTAGTCTGTGAATTTATAAACTAATCTGACTACTCCAGACCTAGTCTGTGAATTTATAAACCAATCTGACTACTCCAGACCTAGTCTGTGAATTTATAAACTAATCTGACTACATCGGAGGAGGATTGTATTGCGTTGTGGTGAGTAGACGGGCTTGTTTTGAGATCGAAGCACAGGGCTGCTCGTGTTCTTATTCTTCACTAGTTAATTAAGCCCCTTCTCATGTAATGCAGGCCTACATGGAGCACCACACATCGGCTGCTACTGTAGGTTGAATGATAGAACAGCTATTTCCATGTTAAAATATTATGGGATGTTTTTTTCTCCATTGTTTTTGATGGTAGGCCACTCTGGTAGGCCGTACATTATGATCAAATAGCCACAGTAGCCTACTTGACCACTGTTAAAACTGTAACTTAAAGCGGCTACAGCCTCAGTGTTCACAGTAAAACTGTAACTTAAAGCAGGTACAGCCTCAGTGTTCACAGTAAAACTGTAACTTAAAGCAGGTAGAGCCTCAGTGTTCACAGTAAAACTGTAACTTAAAGCAGGTACAGCCTCAGTGTTCACAGTAAAACTGTAACTTAAAGCAGGTAGAGCCTCAGTGTTCACAGTAAAACTGTAACTTAAAGCAGGTACAGCCTCAGTGTTCACAGTAAAACTGTAACTTAAAGCAGGTAGAGCCTCAGTGTTCACAGTAAAACTGTAACTTAAAGCAGGTAGAGCCTCAGTGTTCACAGTAAAACTGTAACTTAAAGCAGGTACAGCCTCAGTGTTCACAGTAAAACTGTAATTTAAAGCAGGTACAGCCTCAGTGTTCACAGTAAAACTGTAACTTAGTGGGTACAGCCTCAGTGTTCACAGTAAAACTGTAACTTAAAGCAGGTAGAGCCTCAGTGTTCACAGTAAAACTGTAACTTAAAGCAGGTACAGCCTCAGTGTTCACAGTAAAACTGTAACTTAGTGGGTACAGCCTCAGTGTTCACAGTAAAACTGTAACTTAAAGCAGGTACAGCCTCAGTGTTCACAGTAAAACTGTAACTTAAAGCAGGTACAGCCTCAGTGTTCACAGTAAAACTGTAACTTAAAGCAGGTACAGCCTCAGTGTTCACAGTAAAACTGTAACTTAAAGCGGGTACAGCCTCAGTGTTCACAGTAAAACTGTAACTTAAAGCAGGTACAGCCTCAGTGTTCACAGTAAAACTGTAACTTAAAGCAGGTACAGCCTCAGTGTTCACAGTAAAACTGTAACTTAAAGCAGGTACAGCCTCAGTGTTCACAGTAAAACTGTAACTTAGTGGGTACAGCCTCAGTGTTCACAGTAAAACTGTAACTTAAAGCAGGTAGAGCCTCAGTGTTCACAGTAAAACTGTAACTTAAAGCAGGTACAGCCTCAGTGTTCACAGTAAAACTGTAACTTAAAGCAGGTACAGCCTCAGTGTTCACAGTAAAACTGTAACTTAAAGCGGGTACAGCCTCAGTGTTCACAGTAAAACTGTAACTTAAAGCAGGTACAGCCTCAGTGTTCACAGTAAAACTGTAACTTAAAGCAGGTACAGCCTCAGTGTTCACAGTAAAACTGTAACTTAGTGGGTACAGCCTCAGTGTTCACAGTAAAACTGTAACTTAAAGCAGGTAGAGCCTCAGTGTTCACAGTAAAACTGTAACTTAAAGCAGGTACAGCCTCAGTGTTCACAGTAAAACTGTAACTTAGTGGGTACAGCCTCAGTGTTCACAGTAAAACTGTAACTTAAAGCAGGTAGAGCCTCAGTGTTCACAGTAAAACTGTAACTTAAAGCAGGTACAGCCTCAGTGTTCACAGTAAAACTGTAACTTAGTGGGTACAGCCTCAGTGTTCACAGTAAAACTGTAATTTAAAGCAGGTACAGCCTCAGTGTTCACAGTAAAACTGTAACTTAAAGCAGATACAGCCTCAGTGTTCACAGTAAAACTGTAACTTAAAGCAGGTACAGCCTCAGTGTTCACAGTAAAACTGTAACTTAAAGCGGGTACAGCCTCAGTGTTCACAGTAAAACTGTAACTTAAAGCAGGTACAGCCTCAGTGTTCACAGTAAATTTGCCCTGAATTTTCACAACGTTCAGGTTTGCGCACAGCAGAAGGTTTCATTGGCGCTCTCCCATTACGGATCACTGTCCCTGTTCTTCTCCAGGGCGGGGATCTGGACTGGGCCGTAGGAGGAGGAGGCAGTAGCTCGGTGGAGCGTCTCCTCTCGGTGATAGAGAACAGAGAGGAGGTTTGGGACCTGGTGCACCGACCAGGGCAGCGCTACCGGGGGGAGGGAGGCACGGAGGCTGCCGCGATACGGATCCAGAGCTGCTGGAGGCGCCACTGGGCCCGCAACGCCTACCTGCGCCACCGCCAGAGGAAGTGGGCGGCAGGGACCATCGCGATCTCCTGGCTGATGCACGCTCAACTGGGCCGCGTCAGGAAGAGCCTGCAGGAGAGCAAGAGGACACACCTGGATAACTACCGCATCAGGGGCCAGGTCTGTCTGTCCGTCCGTCCGTCTGTCATACCCAGATGCTCTCCCAGTCATATTACCCCTCTGACTGAGCAGAGAATCCTCTGTACCCTTGATAGTCTGACATCTCAGTTAAACGTCTGTTTTGATATAACAGCACTATGTAACTTCAGATGCTCTGTCTCTGTCTGTGTCTCTGTCTGTGTCTGTATCTCTGTCTGTATCTCTGTGTCTCTGTCTGTGTCTCTGTCTGTCTGTGCCTGTCTGTCTGTGACTGTCTGTGACTGTCTGTGACTGTCTGTGTCTCTGTCTGTCTGTGCCTGTGTCTGTCTGTGACTGTCTGTCTGTGACTGTCTGTCTGTGACTGTCTGTGACTGTCTGTGACTGTCTGTGTCTCTGTCTGTTTGTATTTGTATCTCTGTATGTGCCTGTGTCTCTGTCTGTATCTGTGTCTGTGACTCTGTCTGTGTCTCTGAATGTGTTGGTGTCTCTGTCTGTGTCTCTATCTCTGTCTCTGAATATGTCTGTGTTTCTGTCTGTGTCTCTGTCTCTGTCTGTGTCTCTGTCTCTGTCTGTGTCTGTGTCTCTGAATGTGTCTGTGTCTCTGTCTCTGTCTGTGTCTCTGTCTCTGTCTGTGTCTGTGTCTCTGAATGTGTCTGTGTTTCTGTCTGTGTCTCTGAATATGTCTGTGTTTCTGTCTGTGTCTCTGAATGTGTCTGTGTCTCTGAATATGTCTGTGTTTCTGTCTGTGTCTCTGTCTCTGTCTGTGTCTCTGTCTCTGTCTGTGTCTGTGTCTCTGAATGTGTCTGTGTTTCTGTCTGTGTCTCTGAATATGTCTGTGTTTCTGTCTGTGTCTCTGAATGTGTCTGTGTCTCTGAATATGTCTGTGTTTCTGTCTCTGTCTCTGAATGTGTCTGTGTCTCTGTCCATGTCTCTGTCTCTGAATGTGTCTGTGTCTCTGTCTGTGTCTCTGAATGTGTCTGTGTCTCTGTCTCTGTCTCTGAATGTGTCTGTGTCTCTGTCCCTGTATGTGTCTGTGTCTCTGTCTGTGTCTCTGAATGTGTCTGTGTCTCTGTCTGTGTCTCTGAATGTGTCTGTGTCTCTGTCTCTGTCTCTGAATGTGTCTGTGTCTCTGTCCCTGTCTCTGTCTCTGAATGTGTCTGTGTCTGTGTCTCTGTCTGTGTCTCTGTCCCTGTCTCTGTCTCTGAATGTGTCTGTGTCTCTGAATGTGTCTGTGTCTCTGTCTGTGTCTCTGAATGTGTCTCTGTCTGTGTCAGTGCATCATATCCATCTCTCCTGTCAGTCCGTCTCTGTGTCGTGACTTGACTTTTACATTAATCTGAAGACTGTTATTTATCTAATTAACTAAGTATGTTTAATTGTTACCCGATTTAAATGAATCATGTAACAATGAACTCATTAGGATCTGGGGCACCACGGGAGCGGTTCTTTAAAGAGGTCCCTAATTAAACCCTAAAAGGTCTTTACCTATCACATCTGTAAACAGTCAATTTATTTATCATAACCTCGTATCATATCATCATTCTGAACAGTTGTAACCTCCTTGTATCTGCAAAAACCCCAGCCTTCATTACTACACAAATTGGTTTAATTATCTATTTACTACCTAATTACAGTGCCTTTGCAAAAATATTCATCCTCCTTGGCGTTTTTTCCTTTTTTGTTGCATTTCAACCTGTAATTTAAATGGATTTTTATTTGGATTTCATGTAATGGACATACACGAAATAGTCCAAATTGATGAAGTGAAATGAAAAACATGACTTGGTGCGTGCAAACCATAAGATCTGGTGGACTTTATTTAAGTGTCACATGATCTGTCACATGATCTGTCACATGATCTGTCACATGATCTCAGTATATATATATATATCTGTTCTGAAAGGCCCCAGAGTCTGTAATACCACTAAGCAAGGGGCACCACCAAGCAAGAGGCACCATGAAGACCAAGGAGCTCTCCAAACAGGTCAGGGACAAAGTTGTGGAGAAGTACAGATCAGGGTTGGGTTATAAAAAAATATCTGACATTTTTAACATCTCACAGAGCACCAATTAAATCCATTGTTAAAAAATTCAAAGAATATGGCACCACAACGAACCTGACGAGAGGGCCGTCCACCAAAACTCACGGACCAGGCAAGGAGAGCATTAATCAGAGAGGAAACAAAGAGACCAAAGATAACGCTGAAGGAGCTGCAAAACTCCACAACGGAGATTGGAGTATCTGTCCATGGGACCACTTTAAGCCGTACACTCCACAGAGCTGGGCTTTATGGAAGAGTGGCCAGAAAAAAAAGCCATTGCTTAAAGAAAAAAATAAGCAAACACGTTTGGTGTTCGCCAAAAGGCATATGGGAGACTCCCCAAACATATGGAAGAAGGTACTCTGGTCAGATGAGACTACAATTTTTTGGCCATCAACGGAAATTAGATGTCTGGCGCAAACCCAACTCCTCTCATCACCCCGAGAACACCATCCTCACAGTGAAGCATGGTGGTGGCAGCATCATGCTGTGGGGATGTTTTTCATCAGCAGAGACTGGGAAACTGGTCAGAATTGAAGGGATGATGGATGGTGATAAATACAGGGAAATTCTTGAAGGAAACCTGTTTCAGTCTTCCAGAGATTTGAGACTGGGACAGAGGTTCACCTTCCAGCAGGACAATGACCCTAAGCATACTGCTAAAGCAACATTCGAGTGGTATAAGGGGAAACATGTAAATGTCTTGGAATGGCCTACTCAAAGCCCAGACCTCAATCCTATTGAGAATCTGTGGTATGACTTAGATTGCTGTATACCAGCGGGAACCCATCCAACTTGAAGGAGCTGGAGCAGTTTTGCCTTGAAGAATGGGCAAACATCCCAGTGGCTAGATGTGCCAAGCTTACAGAGACATACCCCCAGGAGACTTGCAGCTGTAATTGCTGCAAAACGTGGCTCTACAAAGTATTGTATTACTTCTTGTTTGTTTCACAATAAAAAATATTTTGCATCTTCAAAGTGGCATGTTGTGTAAATGAAATGAAACCCCCCATCTTCAAAGTGGCATGTTGTGTAAATGAAATTAAACCCCCCATCTTCAAAGTGGTAGGCATGTTGTGTAAATTAAATGAAACCCCCCATCTTCAAAGTGGTAGGCATGTTGTGTAAATGAAATGAAACCCCCCATCTTCAAAGTGGTAGGCATGTTGTGTAAATGAAATGAAACCCCCCATCTTCAAAGTGGCAGGCATGTTGTGTAAATTAAATGAAACCCCCCATCTTCAAAGTGGTAGGCATGTTGTGTAAATGAAATGAAACCCCCCATCTTCAAAGTGGTAGGCATGTTGTGTAAATGAAATGAAACCCCCCATCTTCAAAGTGGTAGGCATGTTGTGTAAATGAAATGAAACCCCCCATCTTCAAAGTGGCATGTTGTGTAAATGAAATGAAACCCCCCATCTTCAAAGTGGTAGGCATGTTGTGTAAATGAAATGAAACCCCCCATCTTCAAAGTGGTAGGCATGTTGTGTAAATGAAATGAAACCCCCCATCTTCAAAGTGGTAGGCATGTTGTGTAAATGAAATGAAACCCCCCATCTTCAAAGTGGCATGTTGTGTAAATGAAATGAAACTCCCCATCTTCAAAGTGGTAGGCATGTTGTGTAAATGAAATGAAACCCCCCATCTTCAAAGTGGTAGGCATGTTGTGTAAATGAAATGAAACCCCCATCTTCAAAGTGGTAGGCATGTTGTGTAAATGAAATGAAACCCCCCATCTTCAAAGTGGTAGGCATGTTGTGTAAATGAAATGAAACCCCCCATCTTCAAAGTGGCATGTTGTGTAAATGAAATGAAACCCCCCATCTTCAAAGTGGTAGGCATGTTGTGTAAATGAAATGAAACCCCCATCTTCAAAGTGGCAGGCATGTTGTGTAAATTAAATGAAACCCCCATCTTCAAAGTGGTAGGCATGTTGTGTAAATGAAATGAAACCCCCCATCTTCAAAGTGGTAGGCATGTTGTGTAAATGAAATGAAACCCCCCATCTTCAAAGTGGTAGGCATGTTGTGTAAATGAAATGAAACCCCCATCTTCAAAGTGGCATGTTGTGTAAATGAAATGAAACCCCCCATCTTCAAAGTGGTAGGCATGTTGTGTAAATGAAATGAAACCCCCCATCTTCAAAGTGGTAGGCATGTTGTGTAAATGAAATGAAACCCCCCATCTTCAAAGTGGTAGGCATGTTGTGTAAATGAAATGAAACCCCCCATCTTCAAAGTGGCATGTTGTGTAAATGAAATGAAACCCCCCATCTTCAAAGTGGTAGGCATGTTGTGTAAATGAAATGAAACCCCCCATCTTCAAAGTGGTAGGCATGTTGTGTAAATGAAATGAAACCCCCCATCTTCAAAGTGGTAGGCATGTTGTGTAAATGAAATGAAACCCCCCATCTTCAAAGTGGTAGGCATGTTGTGTAAATGAAATGAAACCCCCCATCTTCAAAGTGGCATGTTGTGTAAATGAAATGAAACCCCCCATCTTCAAAGTGGTAGGCATGTTGTGTAAATGAAATGAAACCCCCCATCTTCAAAGTGGTAGGCATGTTGTGTAAATGAAATGAAACCCCCCATCTTCAAAGTGGTAGGCATGTTGTGTAAATGAAATGAAACCCCCATCTTCAAAGTGGTAGGCATGTTGTGTAAATGAAATGAAACCCCCCATCTTCAAAGTGGTAGGCATGTTGTGTAAATGAAATGAACCCCCCATCTTCAAAGTGGTAGGCATGTTGTGTAAATGAAATGAAACCCCCATCTTCAAAGTGGCATGTTGTGTAAATGAAATGAAACCCCCCAACTTCAAAGTGGCAGGCATGTTGTGTAAATGAAATGAAACCCCCCATCTTCAAAGTGGTAGGCATGTTGTGTAAATGAAATGAAACCCCCCATCTTCAAAGTGGCATGTTGTGTAAATGAAATGAAACCCCCCATCTTCAAAGTGGTAGGCATGTTGTGTAAATGAAATGAAACCCCCCATCTTCAAAGTGGCATGTTGTGTAAATGAAATGAAACCCCGATCTTCAAAGTGGTAGGCATGTTGTGTAAATGAAATGAAACCCCCCATCTTCAAAGTGGCATGTTGTGTAAATGAAATGAAACCCCCCATCTTCAAAGTGGTAGGCATGTTGTGTAAATGAAATGAAACCCCCCATCTTCAAAGTGGCATGTTGTGTAAATGAAATGAAACCCCCCATCTTCAAAGTGGTAGGCATGTTGTGTAAATGAAATGAAACCCCCCATCTTCAAAGTGGCATGTTGTGTAAATGAAATGAAACCCCCCATCTTCAAAGTGGTAGGCATGTTGTGTAAATGAAATGAAACCCCCCATCTTCAAAGTGGCATGTTGTGTAAATGAAATGAAACCCCCCATCTTCAAAGTGGTAGGCATGTTGTGTAAATGAAATGAAACCCCCCATCTTCAAAGTGGTAGGCATGTTGTGTAAATGAAATGAAACCCCCCATCTTCAAAGTGGTAGGCATGTTGTGTAAATGAAATGAAACCCCCCATCTTCAAAGTGGTAGGCATGTTGTGTAAATGAAATGAAACCCCCCATCTTCAAAGTGGTAGGCATGTTGTGTAAATGAAATGAAACCCCCCATCTTCAAAGTGGTAGGCATGTTGTGTAAATGAAATGAAACCCCCCATCTTCAAAGTGGTAGGCATGTTGTGTAAATGAAATGAAACCCCCCATCTTCAAAGTGGTAGGCATGTTGTGTAAATGAAATGAAACCCCCCATCTTCAAAGTGGCATGTTGTGTAAATGAAATGAAACCCCTCCCCCAAAAATCTATTTTAATTTCAGGTTGTAAGAAAACAAAATAGGAAAAATACCAAGGGGGTGAATACTTTCGCAAGTAAATGGGAACACAGGCTAAACACACACACTCTGAATCGGTTATCGACTTGAGACTTAATCCGTTGAAAACAGATCCCTAGCGGAATGACAACAAAATGGACACTCGTTAAAGAAGAGAGAGAGAGAGAGAGAGGGACAGAGACACTTAACATTGCCACATTCAGAAACTACTCTCACCTACAATGACCATTAACTGTGCACACGATCCTCCGCCCGCTTTGAGCAAGAAATCATATATGTGTTTACGTGAAATGCCCGGGTTCGCTGGGCATCTCTCAGTGAATGGGGCAGCCTTTTCCCGGCACACTTGTAAGGCTCTGATTGTCTGAAATGGTTCCAACAACTCTTCTACTGTTGTCCTTGTTCATAGTTGTTCAGTATCCGGTGATATCGTGTCGTCCTGAACAGAACTACAGAGTTCATTTTTCTTCCATTCGCTCTTGAAGATGCTTCTTTGAAGATAGGCTAGCCAACCATATCGATGTTTCCCCAATGGGATGATGAGAGTATCGTAATACAATGGTTTGAGCAGAGTAACAGGGTGGTCCTACTTAAATTTGCTTTCGAAGATACTTTACTTAGGACAGCTAATCAGCCGTACCAGTGATTGTCCGGGAGGTGAGGTTATCATCTCCACCTTCGTGTTGAGGTTCAAAGTTCAAACGATTTTAAACGCACAGCTTCACGATTTTCTGATCTAATGTGATCACTGCTTAACCCACGAAAGGGGCGGTTCCGGCAGGCATGCACGCTTCCTGATCTCACTCTGGGGGCGGTGATTACTCACTGTGCGAAAGTTATGGAAAACAATTCTCTTCTATAAATCATATCCCACTTTTAACAAAAAAATGTTTTAATCGTTTTCCATATTACATGCACAAACCCATAGTATGGAAACCACCATCCATATAATAGGTATACTTTACAGTATTTCCTTCATGACATTTTTAATGACATCACAAAATAACAAACAAAATGATCGCCTCTGACCATTCCCCGCGTTCCACGTTAGAAATATTGCTCCAGTGTTTTGCGTTTTGAAACGTGTTAAGAGTTTCAGTGGGCAAAAAGGTCTGTTGAGACAAAGCACATTCCTTTGGTGAATTTAGAGAGCACGGGCCTGGAGAGCACGGGCCTGGAGAACACGATTGATCACAACAGGACGTAGGTTGTTAATCTCCACTAGTCATTTCCTTCCCCCTCTACGGGAAAACATGGGGTCTGATTGAAGTTATTCAATAGATCTGACCTATTTGGATTCTCAGGTCAGTCATGACACCTGTCGTCTTGGTTGTAACATCTTCATGTACTCAGCCTGTGTGTGTGTGTGTGTGTGTGTGTGTGTGTGTGTGTGTGTGTGTGTGTGTGTGTGTGTGTGTGTGTGTGTGTGTGGTGTGTGTGTGTCCAGGACGGTTGCATCACCGATCTATGTTCCTCTTGTCCTCCTACAGTATCTGTCAGCCAACTGGAAACACATCCAGGCTTCCAGAAGGACCATCATACACGTCCCATCATTAGGTAGGTCTCCCTCACACAGACACGTCCCATCATTAGGTAGGTCTCCCTCACACAGACACGTCCCATCATTAGGTAGGTCTCCCTCACACAGACACGTCCCATCATTAGGTAGGTCTCCCTCACACAGACACGTCCCATCATTAGGTAGGTCTCCCTCACACAGACACGTCCCATCATTAGGTAGGTCTCCCTCACACAGACACGTCCCATCATTAGGTAGGTCTCCCTCACACAGACACGTCCCATCATTAGGTAGGTCTCCCTCACACAGACACGTACCATCATTAGATAGGTCTCCCTCACACAGACACGTCCCATCATTAGGTAGGTCTCCCTCACACAGACACGTCCCATCATTAGGTAGGTCTCCCTCACACAGACACGTCCCATCATTAGGTAGGTCTCCCTCACACAGACACGTCCCATCATTAGGTAGGTCTCCCTCACACAGACACGTCCCATCATTAGGTAGGTCTCCCTCACACAGACACATCTCATCATTAGGTAGGTCTCCCTCACATAGACACGTCCCATCATTAGGTAGGTCTCCCTCACACAGACACGTCCCATCATTAGGTAGGTCTCCCTCACACAGACACGTCCCATCATTAGGTAGGTCTCCCTCACACAGACACGTCCCATCATTAGGTAGGTCTCCCTCACACAGACACGTCCCATCATTAGGTAGGTCTCCCTCACACAGACACATACCATCATTAGGTAGGTCTCCCTCACACAGACACGTCCATCATTAGGTAGGTCTCCCTCACACAGACACGTCCCATCATTAGGTAGGTCTCCCTCACACAGACACGTCCCATCATTAGGTAGGTCTCCCTCACACAGACACGTCCCATCATTAGGTAGGTAGGTCTCCCTCACACAGACACGTCCCATCATTAGGTAGGTCTCCCTCACACAGACACGTCCCATCATTAGGTAGGTCTCCCTCACACAGACACGTCCCATCATTAGGTGGGTCTCCCTCACACAGACACGTCCCATCATTAGGTAGGTCTCCCTCACACAGACACGTCTCATCATTAGGTAGGTAGGTCTCCCTCACACAGACACGTCTCATCATTAGGTAGGTAGGTCTCCCTCACACAGACACGTCCCATCATTAGGTAGGTCTCCTCACACAGACACGTCCCATCATTAGGTAGGTCTCCCTCACACAGACACGTCCCATCATTAGGTAGGTCTCCCTCACACAGACACGTCCCATCATTAGGTAGGTCTCCTCACACAGACACGTCCCATCATTAGGTAGGTCTCCCTCACACAGACACGTACCATCATTAGATAGGTCTCCCTCACACAGACACGTCCCATCATTAGGTAGGTCTCCCTCACACAGACACGTCCCATCATTAGGTAGGTCTCCCTCACACAGACACGTCCCATCATTAGGTAGGTCTCCCTCACACAGACACGTCCCATCATTAGGTAGGTCTCCCTCACACAGACACGTCCCATCATTAGGTAGGTCTCCCTCACACAGACACGTCCCATCATTAGGTAGGTCTCCCTCACACAGACACATCTCATCATTAGGTAGGTCTCCCTCACACAGACACGTCCCATCATTAGGTAGGTCTCCCTCACACAGACACGTCCCATCATTAGGTAGGTCTCCCTCACACAGACACGTCCCATCATTAGGTAGGTCTCCCTCACACAGACACGTCCCATCATTAGGTAGGTCTCCTCACACAGACACGTCCCATCATTAGGTAGGTCTCCTCACACAGACACATACCATCATTAGGTAGGTCTCCTCACACAGACACGTCCATCATTAGGTAGGTCTCCCTCACACAGACACGTCCCATCATTAGGTAGGTCTCCCTCACACAGACACGTCCCATCATTAGGTAGGTCTCCCTCACACAGACACGTCCCATCATTAGGTAGGTAGGTCTCCCTCACACAGACACGTCCCATCATTAGGTAGGTCTCCCTCACACAGACACGTCCCATCATTAGGTAGGTCTCCCTCACACAGACACGTCCCATCATTAGGTAGGTCTCCCTCACACAGACACGTCCCATCATTAGGTAGGTCTCCCTCACACAGACACGTCTCATCATTAGGTAGGTAGGTCTCCCTCACACAGACACATCTCATCATTAGGTAGGTAGGTCTCCCTCACACAGACACATCCCATCATTAGGTAGGTCTCCCTCACACAGACACATCCCATCATTAGGTAGGTCTCCCTCACACAGACACATCCCATCATTAGGTAGGTCTCCCTCACACAGACACATCCCATCATTAGGTAGGTCTCCCTCACACAGACACATCCCATCATTAGGTAGGTCTCCCTCACACAGACACATCCCATCATTAGGTAGGTCTCCCTCACACAGGTGTCTCTGTACAGGTGTCTGCGGACAGCTCTGTCTACAGCTACACCTGACTGGTTCTGGTACTGGTATGGGTACAGCTTGAAATGGGTCTGTGGTCTCTGCAGGAAAACCACGAGGAGACGTGAGATTCTGAACGGCGGAGAGGGAGGGAACTGGACAGAACTCTCACCTCTATTGCCATTTCATTTAGGAATTTGGAGTTAAAGCTAATGAATAGGCCATTAACCGTTAGGAGAGACTATATTTCAATGAGACACAGGGGATGTGTTTTTTCTCTCTCTCCCCCCCCCAGATAATTTACAGGTAATGAACTACAGGAATCTTGTTTCTACGGTTTCCGTCGTGGGTCTTTTAGATGGCCTCTTGTTTTATTTTATTCGTCTGAACGAGGAAAGGCAACACACAGAAGACCTATGAGTTTCAATTGCGATCAGGCGTGTGCTGTGTCAACCCTCAATAAACTATTGTCTCAAATGATTATTAGAGCTAATTACAAACAGATGGAATGTTTTATGGGCTCTCCGGGTGTGTGTGTTATCGGAGAAGATAATTAGCTAGTTGAACCCCATTGTTGTTAATTAGCAGGAAGCCAATCATTTCATTGAATTACCTCGATCCATCGGAGGATTCTCTCTCTCTCTGCACTGGCAGGTCAGACAGACCCTCCTCTGCACAGTATCACGATGCTGTGTCTTTGTCTGGTTTTATTTCCTGTGTTCTGTGTTCTGTGTATGGCAGACTGGGTTAGATGGTAACCCTGTGTTCTGTGTATGGTAGACTGCGTTAGGTTGTAACCCCGTGTTCTGTGTTTGGCAGACTGGGTTAGGTGGTAACCCTGTGTTCTGGGTTAGGTGGTAACCCTGTGTTCTGTGTATGGCAGACTGGGTTAGATGGTAACCCTGTGTTCTGTGTATGGCAGACTGGGTTAGATGGTAACCCTGTGTTCTGTGTATGGCAGACTGGGTTAGGTGGTAACCCTGTGTTCTGGGTTAGGTGGTAACCCTGTGTTCTGTGTATGGTAGACTGGGTTAGGTGGTAACCCTGTGTTCTGTGTATGGTAGACTGGGTTAGGTGGTAACCCTGTGTTCTGGGTTAGGTGGTAACCCTGTGTTCTGTGTATGGCAGACTGGGTTAGATGGTAACCCTGTGTTCTGTGTATGGCAGACTGGGTTAGATGGTAACCCTGTGTTCTGTGTTCTGGGTTAGGTGGTAACCCTGTGTTCTGTGTTCTGGGTTAGGTGGTAACCCTGTGTTCTGTGTTTGGCAGACTGGGTTAGATGGTAACCCTGTGTTCTGTGTATGGCAGACTGGGTTAGGTGGTAACCCTGTGTTCTGTGTATGGTAGACTGGGTTAGATGGTAACCCTGTGTTCTGTGTATGGCAGACTGGGTTAGGTGGTAACCCTGTGTTCTGTGTATGGCAGACTGGGTTAGATGGTAACCCTGTGTTCTGTGTATGGCAGACTGGGTTAGATGGTAACCCTGTGTTCTGTGTATGGCAGACTGGGTTAGGTGGTAACCCTGTGTTCTGGGTTAGGTGGTAACCCTGTGTTCTGTGTATGGTAGACTGGGTTAGGTGGTAACCCTGTGTTCTGTGTATGGTAGACTGGGTTAGGTGGTAACCCTGTGTTCTGGGTTAGGTGGTAACCCTGTGTTCTGTGTATGGCAGACTGGGTTAGATGGTAACCCTGTGTTCTGTGTATGGCAGACTGGGTTAGATGGTAACCCTGTGTTCTGTGTTCTGGGTTAGGTGGTAACCCTGTGTTCTGTGTTCTGGGTTAGGTGGTAACCCTGTGTTCTGTGTTTGGCAGACTGGGTTAGATGGTAACCCTGTGTTCTGTGTTTGGCAGACTGGGTTAGATGGTAACCCTGTGTTCTGTGTTTGGCAGACTGGGTTAGGTGGTAACCCTGTGTTCTGTGTTCTGGGTTAGGTGGTAACCCTGTGTTCTGTGTTTGGCAGACTGGGTTAGATGGTAACCCTGTGTTCTGTGTTTGGCAGACTGGGTTAGATGGTAACCCTGTGTTCTGTGTTTGGCAGACTGGGTTAGATGGTAACCCTGTGTTCTGTGTATGGCAGACTGGGTTAGGTGGTAACCCTGTGTTCTGTGTTTGGCAGACTGGGTTAGATGGTAACCCTGTGTTCTGTGTTTGGCAGACTGGGTTAGATGGTAACCCTGTGTTCTGTGTATGGCAGACTGGGTTAGGTGGTAACCCTGTGTTCTGTGTTTGGTAGACTGGGTTAGGTGGTAACCCTGTGTTCTGTGTATGGCAGACTGGGTTAGGTGGTAACCCTGTGTTCTGGGTTAGGTGGTAACCCTGTGTTCTGTGTTTGGCAGACTGGGTTAGATGGTAACCCTGTGTTCTGTGTATGGCAGACTGGGTTAGGTGGTAACCCTGTGTTCTGTGTTTGGCAGACTGGGTTAGGTGGTAACCCTGTGTTCTGTGTTTGGTAGACTGGGTTAGATGGTAACCCTGTGTTCTGTGTATGGCAGACTGGGTTAGGTGGTAACCCTGTGTTCTGGGTTAGGTGGTAACCCTGTGTTCTGTGTTTGGCAGACTGGGTTAGATGGTAACCCTGTGTTCTGTGTTTGGCAGACTGGGTTAGATGGTAACCCTGTGTTCTGTGTTTGGCAGACTGGGTTAGATGGTAACCCTGTGTTCTGTGTATGGCAGACTGGGTTAGGTGGTAACCCTGTGTTCTGTGTTTGGTAGACTGGGTTAGGTGGTAACCCTGTGTTCTGTGTTTGGTAGACTGGGTTAGGTGGTAACCCTGTGTTCTGTGTTCTGGGTTAGGTGGTAACCCTGTGTTCTGTGTTTGGTAGACTGGGTTAGGTGGTAACCCTGTGTTCTGTGTTTGGTAGACTGGGTTATAGGTGGTAACCCTGTGTTCTGTGTTTGGTAGACTGGGTTAGGTGGTAACCCTGTGTTCTGTGTTTGGCAGACTGGGTTAGGTGGTAACCCTGTGTTCTGTGTATGGCAGACTGGGTTAGGTGGTAACCCTGTGTTCTGTGTTTGGCAGACTGGGTTAGATGGTAACCCTGTGTTCTGTGTTCTGTGTTTGGCAGACTGGGTTAGGTGGTAACCCTGTGTTCTGTGTATGGTAGACTGGGTTAGGTGGTAACCCTGTGTTCTGTGTATGGTAGACTGGGTTAGGTGGTAACCCTGTGTTCTGTGTTCTGTGTATGGTAGACTGGGTTAGGTGGTAACCCTGTGTTCTGTGTATGGTAGACTGGGTTAGGTGGTAACCCTGTGTTCTGTGTATGGTAGACTGGGTTAGGTGGTAACCCTGTGTTCTGTGTATGGTAGACTGGGTTAGGTGGTAACCCTGTGTTCTGGGTTAGGTGGTAACCCTGTGTTCTGTGTATGGTAGACTGGGTTAGGTGGTAACCCTGTGTTCTGTGTATGGTAGACTGCGTTAGGTTGTAACCCCGTGTTCTGTGTATGGTAGACTGCGTTAGGTTGTAACCCCGTGTTCTGTGTATGGTAGACTGCGTTAGGTTGTAACCCCGTGTTCTGTGTTTGGCAGACTGGGTTAGGTGGTAACCCTGTGTTCTGGGTTAGGTGGTAACCCTGTGTTCTGGGTTAGGTGGTAACCCTGTGTTCTGGGTTAGGTGGTAACCCTGTGTTCTGTGTATGGTAGACTGCGTTAGGTTGTAACCCCGTGTTCTGTGTTTGGCAGACTGGGTTAGGTGGTAACCCTGTGTTCTGGGTTAGGTGGTAACCCTGTGTTCTGGGTTAGGTGGTAACCCTGTGTTCTGGGTTAGGTGGTAACCCTGTGTTCTGTGTTCTGTGTTTGGCAGACTGGGTTAGATGGTAACCCTGTGTTCTGTGTATGGTAGACTGGGTTAGGTGGTAACCCTGTGTTCTGTGTATGGTAGACTGGGTTAGGTGGTAACCCTGTGTTCTGGGTTAGGTGGTAACCCTGTGTTCTGTGTATGGCAGACTGGGTTAGGTGGTAACCCTGTGTTCTGTGTTCTGTGTATGGCAGACTGGGTTAGGTGGTAACCCTGTGTTCTGTGTTCTGTGTATGGCAGACTGGGTTAGGTGGTAACCCTGTGTTCTGTGTATGGCAGACTGGGTTAGATGGTAACCCTGTGTTCTGTGTATGGTAGACTGGGTTAGGTGGTAACCCTGTGTTCTGTGTATGGTAGACTGGGTTAGATGGTAACCCTGTGTTCTGTGTATGGCAGACTGGGTTAGATGGTAACCCTGTGTTCTGTGTATGGCAGACTGGGTTAGGTGGTAACCCTGTGTTCTGTGTATGGCAGACTGGGTTAGGTGGTAACCCTGTGTTCTGTGTTCTGTGTATGGCAGACTGGGTTAGGTGGTAACCCTGTGTTCTGGGTTAGGTGGTAACCCTGTGTTCTGTGTTTGGCAGACTGGGTTAGGTGGTAACCCTGTGTTCTGTGTTCTGTGTATGGCAGACTGGGTTAGGTGGTAACCCTGTGTTCTGTGTTCTGTGTATGGCAGACTGGGTTAGGTGGTAACCCTGTGTTCTGTGTTCTGTGTATGGCAGACTGGGTTAGGTGGTAACCCTGTGTTCTGTGTATGGCAGACTGGGTTAGATGGTAACCCTGTGTTCTGTGTATGGTAGACTGGGTTAGGTGGTAACCCTGTGTTCTGTGTATGGTAGACTGGGTTAGATGGTAACCCTGTGTTCTGTGTATGGCAGACTGGGTTAGATGGTAACCCTGTGTTCTGTGTATGGCAGACTGGGTTAGATGGTAACCCTGTGTTCTGTGTATGGCAGACTGGGTTAGGTGGTAACCCTGTGTTCTGTGTTTGGCAGACTGGGTTAGGTGGTAACCCTGTGTTCTGTGTTCTGTGTATGGCAGACTGGGTTAGGTGGTAACCCTGTGTTCTGGGTTAGGTGGTAACCCTGTGTTCTGTGTTTGGCAGACTGGGTTAGGTGGTAACCCTGTGTTCTGTGTTCTGTGTATGGCAGACTGGGTTAGGTGGTAACCCTGTGTTCTGTGTATGGCAGACTGGGTTAGGTGGTAACCCTGTGTTCTGTGTTCTGTGTATGGCAGACTGGGTTAGGTGGTAACCCTGTGTTCTGTGTATGGCAGACTGGGTTAGATGGTAACCCTGTGTTCTGTGTATGGTAGACTGGGTTAGGTGGTAACCCTGTGTTCTGTGTATGGTAGACTGGGTTAGATGGTAACCCTGTGTTCTGTGTATGGCAGACTGGGTTAGATGGTAACCCTGTGTTCTGTGTATGGCAGACTGGGTTAGATGGTAACCCTGTGTTCTGTGTTCTGTGTTTGGCAGACTGGGTTAGGTGGTAACCCTGTGTTCTGTGTATGGTAGACTGCGTTAGGTTGTAACCCCGTGTTCTGTGTTTGGCAGACTGGGTTAGGTGGTAACCCTGTGTTCTGTGTATGGTAGACTGGGTTAGATGGTAACCCTGTGTTCTGTGTATGGCAGACTGGGTTAGGTGGTAACCCTGTGTTCTGTGTATGGCAGACTGGGTTAGGTGGTAACCCTGTGTTCTGTGTATGGCAGACTGGGTTAGATGGTAACCCTGTGTTCTGTGTATGGCAGACTGGGTTAGATGGTAACCCTGTGTTCTGTGTATGGCAGACTGGGTTAGGTGGTAACCCTGTGTTCTGTGTATGGCAGACTGGGTTAGATGGTAACCCTGTGTTCTGTGTTTGGCAGACTGGGTTAGGTGGTAACCCTGTGTTCTGTGTATGGCAGACTGGGTTAGGTGGTAACCCTGTGTTCTGTGTATGGCAGACTGGGTTAGGTGGTAACCCTGTGTTCTGTGTATGGTAGACTGGGTTAGGTGGTAACCCTGTGTTCTGTGTATGGCAGACTGGGTTAGATGGTAACCCTGTGTTCTGTGTATGGTAGACTGGGTTAGGTGGTAACCCTGTGTTCTGTGTATGGTAGACTGGGTTAGGTGGTAACCCTGTGTTCTGGGTTAGGTGGTAACCCTGTGTTCTGTGTATGGCAGACTGGGTTAGGTGGTAACCCTGTGTTCTGTGTTCTGTGTTTGGCAGACTGGGTTAGGTGGTAACCCTGTGTTCTGTGTATGGTAGACTGGGTTAGGTGGTAACCCTGTGTTCTGGGTTAGGTGGTAACCCTGTGTTCTGTGTATGGCAGACTGGGTTAGGTGGTAACCCTGTGTTCTGTGTTCTGTGTTTGGCAGACTGGGTTAGGTGGTAACCCTGTGTTCTGTGTTTGGCAGACTGCGTTAGGTTGTAACCCTTTGTTCTGTGTATGGCAGACTGGGTTAGGTGGTAACCCTGTGTTCTGTGTTTGGCAGACTGGGTTAGGTGGTAACCCTGTGTTCTGAGTATGGTAGACTGGGTTAGGTGGTAACCCTGTGTTCTGGGTTAGGTGGTAACCCTGTGTTCTGTGTATGGCAGACTGGGTTAGGTGGTAACCCTGTGTTCTGTGTTCTGTGTATGGCAGACTGGGTTAGGTGGTAACCCTGTGTTCTGGGTTAGGTGGTAACCCTGTGTTCTGTGTTTGGCAGACTGGGTTAGGTGGTAACCCTGTGTTCTGTGTTCTGTGTATGGCAGACTGGGTTAGGTGGTAACCCTGTGTTCTGTGTTCTGTGTATGGCAGACTGGGTTAGGTGGTAACCCTGTGTTCTGTGTTCTGTGTATGGCAGACTGGGTTAGGTGGTAACCCTGTGTTCTGTGTATGGCAGACTGGGTTAGATGGTAACCCTGTGTTCTGTGTATGGTAGACTGGGTTAGGTGGTAACCCTGTGTTCTGTGTATGGTAGACTGGGTTAGATGGTAACCCTGTGTTCTGTGTATGGCAGACTGGGTTAGATGGTAACCCTGTGTTCTGTGTATGGCAGACTGGGTTAGATGGTAACCCTGTGTTCTGTGTATGGCAGACTGGGTTAGGTGGTAACCCTGTGTTCTGTGTTTGGCAGACTGGGTTAGGTGGTAACCCTGTGTTCTGTGTTCTGTGTATGGCAGACTGGGTTAGGTGGTAACCCTGTGTTCTGGGTTAGGTGGTAACCCTGTGTTCTGTGTTTGGCAGACTGGGTTAGGTGGTAACCCTGTGTTCTGTGTTCTGTGTATGGCAGACTGGGTTAGGTGGTAACCCTGTGTTCTGTGTATGGCAGACTGGGTTAGGTGGTAACCCTGTGTTCTGTGTTCTGTGTATGGCAGACTGGGTTAGGTGGTAACCCTGTGTTCTGTGTATGGCAGACTGGGTTAGATGGTAACCCTGTGTTCTGTGTATGGTAGACTGGGTTAGGTGGTAACCCTGTGTTCTGTGTATGGTAGACTGGGTTAGATGGTAACCCTGTGTTCTGTGTATGGCAGACTGGGTTAGATGGTAACCCTGTGTTCTGTGTATGGCAGACTGGGTTAGATGGTAACCCTGTGTTCTGTGTTCTGTGTTTGGCAGACTGGGTTAGGTGGTAACCCTGTGTTCTGTGTATGGTAGACTGCGTTAGGTTGTAACCCCGTGTTCTGTGTTTGGCAGACTGGGTTAGGTGGTAACCCTGTGTTCTGTGTATGGTAGACTGGGTTAGATGGTAACCCTGTGTTCTGTGTATGGCAGACTGGGTTAGGTGGTAACCCTGTGTTCTGTGTATGGCAGACTGGGTTAGGTGGTAACCCTGTGTTCTGTGTATGGCAGACTGGGTTAGATGGTAACCCTGTGTTCTGTGTATGGCAGACTGGGTTAGATGGTAACCCTGTGTTCTGTGTATGGCAGACTGGGTTAGGTGGTAACCCTGTGTTCTGTGTATGGCAGACTGGGTTAGATGGTAACCCTGTGTTCTGTGTTTGGCAGACTGGGTTAGATGGTAACCCTGTGTTCTGTGTATGGTAGACTGGGTTAGGTGGTAACCCTGTGTTCTGTGTATGGTAGACTGGGTTAGGTGGTAACCCTGTGTTCTGTGTATGGTAGACTGGGTTAGGTGGTAACCCTGTGTTCTGTGTATGGTAGACTGGGTTAGATGGTAACCCTGTGTTCTGTGTATGGTAGACTGGGTTAGGTGGTAACCCTGTGTTCTGTGTATGGTAGACTGGGTTAGGTGGTAACCCTGTGTTCTGGGTTAGGTGGTAACCCTGTGTTCTGTGTATGGCAGACTGGGTTAGGTGGTAACCCTGTGTTCTGTGTTCTGTGTTTGGCAGACTGGGTTAGGTGGTAACCCTGTGTTCTGTGTATGGTAGACTGGGTTAGGTGGTAACCCTGTGTTCTGGGTTAGGTGGTAACCCTGTGTTCTGTGTATGGCAGACTGGGTTAGGTGGTAACCCTGTGTTCTGTGTTCTGTGTTTGGCAGACTGGGTTAGGTGGTAACCCTGTGTTCTGTGTTTGGCAGACTGCGTTAGGTTGTAACCCTTTGTTCTGTGTATGGCAGACTGGGTTAGGTGGTAACCCTGTGTTCTGTGTTTGGCAGACTGGGTTAGGTGGTAACCCTGTGTTCTGTGTATGGTAGACTGGGTTAGGTGGTAACCCTGTGTTCTGGGTTAGGTGGTAACCCTGTGTTCTGTGTATGGCAGACTGGGTTAGGTGGTAACCCTGTGTTCTGTGTTCTGTGTTTGGCAGACTGGGTTAGGTGGTAACCCTGTGTTCTGTGTTTGGCAGACTGCGTTAGGTTGTAACCCTGTGTTCTGTGTATGGCAGACTGGGTTAGGTGGTAACCCTGTGTTCTGTGTTTGGCAGACTGGGTTAGGTGGTAACCCTGTGTTCTGTGTATTGCAGACTGGGTTAGGTGGTAACCCTGTGTTCTGTGTATGGTAGACTGGGTTAGGTGGTAACCCTGTGTTCTGGGTTAGGTGGTAACCCTGTGTTCTGTGTATGGCAGACTGGGTTAGGTGGTAACCCTGTGTTCTGTGTTCTGTGTATGGCAGACTGGGTTAGGTGGTAACCCTGTGTTCTGTGTTCTGTGTATGGCAGACTGGGTTAGGTGGTAACCCTGTGTTCTGTGTATGGCAGACTGGGTTAGGTGGTAACCCTGTGTTCTGTGTATGGCAGACTGGGTTAGGTGGTAACCCTGTGTTCTGTGTATGGCAGACTGGGTTAGGTGGTAACCCTGTGTTCTGTGTATGGCAGACTGGGTTAGATGGTAACCCTGTGTTCTGTGTATGGCAGACTGGGTTAGGTGGTAACCCTGTGTTCTGTGTTCTATGTGTTAGGTTCCCCTGAGTTCTAACCCTGTATTCTGTGTTCTATGTGTTAGGTTCCCCTGAGTTCTAACCCTGTATTCTGTGTTCTATGTGTTAGGTTCCCCCGTGTTCTAACCCTGTATTCTGTGTTCTATGTGTTAGGTTCCCCTGTGTTCTAACCCTGTATTCTGTGTTCTATGTGTTAGTTTCCCCGTGTTTAACCCTGTATTCTGTGTTCTATGTGTTAGGTTCCCCTGTGTTCTAACCCTGTATTCTGTGTTCTATGTGTTAGGTTCCCCATGTTTAACCCTGTATTGTGTGTTCTATGTGTTAGGTTCCCCCGTGTTCTAACCCTGTATTCTGTGTTCTATGTGTTAGGTTCCCCCGTGTTCTAACCCTGTATTCTGTGTTCTATGTGTTAGGTTCCCCTGTGTTCTAACCCTGTATTCTGTGTTCTATGTGTGTCCTCTGTCAGGTTACTCCCAGCTGCAGCGTTTCAGCCTGAAGAGTTTTGACATCCTGCAGAACATCCAGATGGGACGATTGTGTGATGTCAGAGGTACGGTAAGAGCTGCTGGGGCAGATATTTAACAGACCCCCCCCCCCACCCCCTTCAGTGCCGTAACACAGCGTTACAGCACCATCTTTGGGACTGCGTTGTCTATCGCCTGAACATGGCACACAGCATGTTGTTTTTGGAGGGGGGGGGGCTGTTCAGGCACACAGCATGTTGTTTTTGGAGCGGGGGGGGCTGTTCAGGCACACAGCATGTTGTTTTGGGGGGCTGTTCAGGCACACAACATGTTGTCTTGGGGGCTGTTCAGGCACACAACATGTTGTTTTGGAGGGGGCTGTTCAGGCACACAGCATGTTGTTTTGGAGGGGGGCTGTTCAGGCACACAGCATGTTGTTTTGGGGGCTGTTCAGGCACACAGCATGTTGTTTTTGGAGGGGGCTGTTCAGGCACACAGCGTGTTGTTTTTGAAGGGGGCTGTTCAGGCACACAGCATGTTGTTTTTGGAGGGGGGCTGTTCAGGCACACAGCATGTTGTTTTTGGAGGGGGGGCTGTTCAGGCACACAGCATGTTGTTTTTGGAGGGGGGCTGTTCAGGCACACAGCATGTTGTTTTGGAGGGGGGCTGTTCAGGCACACAGCATGTTGTTTTGGGGGCTGTTCAGGCACACAGCATGTTGTTTTTGGAGGGGCTGTTCAGGCACACAGCATGTTGTTTTTGGAGGGGCTGTTCAGGCACACAGCGTGTTGTTTTTGAAGGGGGGCTGTTCAGGCACACAGCATGTTGATTTTGGAGGGGGCTGTTCAGGCACACAGCATGTTGTTTTTGGAGGGGGGCTGTTCAGGCACACAGCATGTTGTTTTGGAGGGCTGTTCAGGCACACAGCATGTTGTTTTGGGGGGCTGTTCAGGCACACAGCATGTTGTTTTTGGAGGGGGCTGTTCAGGCACACAGCATGTTGTTTTGGAGGGGGGCTGTTCAGGAACACAGCATGTTGTTTTTGGAGGGGGCTGTTCAGGAACACAGCATGTTGTTTTTGGAGGGGGGCTGTTCAGGCACACAGCATGTTGTTTTTGGAGGGGGCTGTTCAGGAACACAGCATGTTGTTTTTGGAGGGGGGCTGTTCAGGCACACAGCATGTTGTTTTTGGAGGGGGGCTGTTCAGGAACACAGCATGTTGTTTTTGGAGGGGGGCTGTTCAGGCACACAGCATGTTGTTTTTGGAGGGTGGGGCTGTTCAGGAACACAGCATGTTGTTTTTGGAGGGGGGGGCTGTTCAGGCACACAGCATGTTGATTTTGGAGGGGCTGTTCAGGCACACAGCATGTTGTTTTTTGAGGGGGGGGGCTGTTCAGGCACACAGCATGTTGTTTTTGGAGGGTGGGGGCTGTTCAGGCACACAGCATGTTGTTTTTGGGGGGGGGCTGTTCAGGAACACAACATGTTGTTTTTTGGGGGGGGCTGTTCAGGAACACAGCATGTTGTTTTTGGAGGGGGGCTGTTCAGGCACACAGCATGTTGTTTTTGGAGAGGGCTGTTCAGGAACACAGCATGTTGTTTTTGGAGGGGGGGCTGTTCAGGCACACAGCATGTTGTTTTTGGAGGGGGGGGCTGTTCAGGAACACAGCATGTTGTTTTTGGAGGGGGCTGTTCAGGCACACAGCATGTTGTTTTTGGAGGGGGGGGGCTGTTCAGGCACACAGCATGTTGTTTTTGGAGGGGGGGGGCTGTTCAGGCACACAGCATGTTGTTTTTGGAGGGGGGAGGGGGCTGTTCAGGAACACAGCATGTTGTTTTTGGAGGGGGCTGTTCAGGCACACAGCATGTTGTTTTTGGAGGGGGCTGTTCAGGCACACAGCATGTTGTTTTTTGGGGGGGCTGTTCAGGAACACAGCATGTTGTTTTGGAGGGGCGGGGGCTGTTCAGGAACACAGCATGTTGTTTTTTGGGGGCTGTTCAGGCTGTTCAGATCTGTGTGTCTCTGTGTGTCTCTGTGTGTAGATGAGAACGTGGAGGTGATCTATGTGTCTCTGTGTGTCTCTGTGTGTAGATGAGAACGTGGAGGTGATCTATGTGTCTCTGTGTGTAGATGAGAACGTGGAGGTGATCTATGTGTCTCCTGTGCGTCTGGGAGACGACCTGTCCCAGTATTACACCAGACTGCTGGGTTTGCAACAGAGAGGCCAGGGAGGACTCCAGGAGGCCACGGTAGACCCAGGGGACGGATGGGGAGGAGGGGCCAGGACAACCCAGGCCTCCTGCACCAAACGCTTCACCATCCTCACGCCTGACGCTCTGGAAGACTTTCCGGTAAGAAGGAGAACACATAACAGTTACATTTAACACACAGACTACATTTACTAACGTAGCGAAGAGATTTCAGCGATAATAGAATGAGGGTAGCCTGGCACGACCATCCTGATCCTCACCAGCTGTTTGGTTTCACTAAGTGGTTGTGGTCATTATGGTGAATCAGGTAGTGGTCATTATGGTGAATCAGGCAGTGGTCATTATGGTGAATCAGGTGAATCAGGCAGTGGTCATTATGGTGAATCAGGCAGTGGTCATTATGGTGAATCAGGCAGTGGTCATTATGGTGAATCAGGTAGTGGTCATTATGGTGAATCAGGCAGTGGTCATTATGGTGAATCAGGCAGTGGTCATTATGGTGAATCAGGTGAATCAGGCAGTGGTCATTATGGTGAATCAGGCAGTGGTCATTATGGTGAATCAGGCAGTGGTCATTATGGTGAATCAGGTAGTGGTCATTATGGTGAATCAGGTAGTGGTCATTATGGTGAATCAGGCAGTGGTCATTATGGTGAATCAGGTAGTGGTCATTATGGTGAATCAGGTAGCGGTCATTATGGTGAATCAGGTAGTGGTCATTATGGTGAATCAGGCAGTGGTCATTATGGTGAATCAGGCAGTGGTCATTATGGTGAATCAGGCAGTGGTCATTATGGTGAATCAGGTAGTGGTCATTATGGTGAATCAGGCAGTGGTCATTATGGTGAATCAGGCAGTGGTCATTATGGTGAATCAGGTAGTGGTCATTATGGTGAATCAGGCAGTGGTCATTATGGTGAATCAGGCAGTGGTCATTATGGTGAATCAGGCAGTGGTCATTATGGTGAATCAGGTGAATCAGGCAGTGGTCATTATGGTGAATCAGGCAGTGGTCATTATGGTGAATCAGGCAGTGGTCATTATGGTGAATCAGGCAGTGGTCATTATGGTGAATCAGGCAGTGGTCATTATGGTGAATCAGGCAGTGGTCATTATGGTGAATCAGGCAGTGGTCATTATGGTGAATCAGGCAGTGGTCATTATGGTGAATCAGGTGAATCAGGCAGTGGTCATTATGGTGAATCAGGCAGTGGTCATTATGGTGAATCAGGCAGTGGTCATTATGGTGAATCAGGCAGTGGTCATTATGGTGAATCAGGCAGTGGTCATTATGGTGAATCAGGCAGTGGTCATTATGGTGAATCAGGCAGTGGTCATTATGGTGAATCAGGTAGTGGTCATTATGGTGAATCAGGCAGCGGTCATTATGGTGAATCAGGCAGTGGTCATTATGGTGAATCAGGTGAATCAGGCAGTGGTCATTATGGTGAATCAGGTGAATCAGGCAGTGGTCATTATGGTGAATCAGGTGAATCAGGCAGTGGTCATTATGGTGAATCAGGTGAATCAGGTAGTGGTCATTATGGTGAATCAGGCAGTGGTCATTATGGTGAATCAGGTGAATCAGGCAGTGGTCATTATGGTGAATCAGGCAGTGGTCATTATGGTGAATCAGGCAGTGGTCATTATGGTGAATCAGGCAGTGGTCATTATGGTGAATCAGGCAGTGGTCATTATGGTGAATCAGGCAGTGGTCATTATGGTGAATCAGGTAGTGGTCATTATGGTGAATCAGGCAGTGGTCATTATGGTGAATCAGGCAGTGGTCATTATGGTGAATCAGGTAGCGGTCATTATGGTGAATCAGGTAGTGGTCATTATGGTGAATCAGGTGAATCAGGCAGTGGTCATTATGGTGAATCAGGCAGTGGTCATTATGGTGAATCAGGCAGTGGTCATTATGGTGAATCAGGCAGTGGTCATTATGGTGAATCAGGCAGCGGTCATTATGGTGAATCAGGTAGTGGTCATTATGGTGAATCAGGCAGCGGTCATTATGGTGAATCAGGTGAATCAGGCAGTGGTCATTATGGTGAATCAGGCAGTGGTCATTATGGTGAATCAGGTAGTGGTCATTATGGTGAATCAGGCAGCGGTCATTATGGTGAATCAGGCAGTGGTCATTATGGTGAATCAGGTAGCGGTCATTATGGTGAATCAGGTAGTGGTCATTATGGTGAATCAGGCAGTGGTCATTATGGTGAATCAGGCAGTGGTCATTATGGTGAATCAGGCAGTGGTCATTATGGTGAATCAGGTAGTGGTCATTATGGTGAATCAGGTAGCGGTCATTATGGTGAATCAGGCAGTGGTCATTATGGTGAATCAGGCAGTGGTCATTATGGTGAATCAGGCAGCGGTCATTATGGTGAATCAGGTGAATCAGGTAGTGGTCATTATGGTGAATCAGGCAGTGGTCATTATGGTGAATCAGGTAGTGGTCATTATGGTGAATCAGGTGAATCAGGTAGTGGTCATTATGGTGAATCAGGCAGTGGTCATTATGGTGAATCAGGTGAATCAGGCAGTGGTCATTATGGTGAATCAGGTGAATCAGGCAGTGGTCATTATGGTGAATCAGGTAGTGGTCATTATGGTGAATCAGGTAGTGGTCATTATGGTGAATCAGGTGAATCAGGCAGTGGTCATTATGGTGAATCAGGTGAATCAGGCAGCGGTCATTATGGTGAATCAGGTAGTGGTCATTATGGTGAATCAGGCAGCGGTCATTATGGTGAATCAGGTAGCGGTCATTATGGTGAATCAGGTAGCGGTCATTATGGTGAATCAGGCAGTGGTCATTATGGTGAATCAGGTGAATCAGGTAGTGGTCATTATGGTGAATCAGGTAGTGGTCATTATGGTGAATCAGGCAGTGGTCATTATGGTGAATCAGGTAGTGGTCATTATGGTGAATCAGGTAGTGGTCATTATGGTGAATCAGGTAGTGGTCATTATGGTGAATCAGGCAGTGGTCATTATGGTGAATCAGGCAGTGGTCATTATGGTGAATCAGGTAGTGGTCATTATGGTGAATCAGGTAGTGGTCATTATGGTGAATCAGGTAGTGGTCATTATGGTGAATCAGGCAGTGGTCATTATGGTGAATCAGGTGAATCAGGCAGTGGTCATTATGGTGAATCAGGCAGTGGTCATTATGGTGAATCAGGCAGTGGTCATTATGGTGAATCAGGCAGCGGTCATTATGGTGAATCAGGCAGCGGTCATTATGGTGAATCAGGCAGTGGTCATTATGGTGAATCAGGCAGTGGTCATTATGGTGAATCAGGTGAATCAGGCAGTGGTCATTATGGTGAATCAGGTGAATCAGGCAGTGGTCATTATGGTGAATCAGGCAGTGGTCATTATAGTGAATCAGGTGAATCAGGCAGTGGTCATTATGGTGAATCAGGCAGCGGTCATTATGGTGAATCAGGCAGTGGTCATTATGGTGAATCAGGTAGTGGTCATTATGGTGAATCAGGCAGTGGTCATTATGGTGAATCAGGCAGTGGTCATTATGGTGAATCAGGCAGTGGTCATTATGGTGAATCAGGCAGTGGTCATTATGGTGAATCAGGCAGCGGTCATTATGGTGAATCAGGCAGTGGTCATTATGGTGAATCAGGTGAATCAGGCAGTGGTCATTATGGTGAATCAGGCAGTGGTCATTATGGTGAATCAGGCAGTGGTCATTATGGTGAATCAGGTAGTGGTCATTATGGTGAATCAGGCAGTGGTCATTATGGTGAATCAGGCAGTGGTCATTATGGTGAATCAGGCAGTGGTCATTATGGTGAATCAGGCAGTGGTCATTATGGTGAATCAGGCAGTGGTCATTATGGTGAATCAGGCAGCGGTCATTATGGTGAATCAGGCAGTGGTCATTATGGTGAATCAGGCAGTGGTCATTATGGTGAATCAGGTAGTGGTCATTATGGTGAATCAGGTAGTGGTCATTATGGTGAATCAGGTAGTGGTCATTATGGTGAATCAGGTAGTGGTCATTATGGTGAATCAGGTAGTGGTCATTATGGTGAATCAGGTAGTGGTCATTATGGTGAATCAGGTAGTGGTCATTATGGTGAATCAGGTAGTGGTCATTATGGTGAATCAGGTAGTGGTCATTATGGTGAATCAGGCAGTGGTCATTATGGTGAATCAGGTAGCGGTCATTATGGTGAATCAGGCAGTGGTCATTATGGTGAATCAGGCAGTGGTCATTATGGTGAATCAGGTGAATCAGGCAGTGGTCATTATGGTGAATCAGGTAGTGGTCATTATGGTGAATCAGGCAGTGGTCATTATGGTGAATCAGGCAGTGGTCATTATGGTGAATCAGGCAGTGGTCATTATGGTGAATCAGGTAGTGGTCATTATGGTGAATCAGGTGAATCAGGCAGTGGTCATTATGGTGAATCAGGCAGTGGTCATTATGGTGAATCAGGCAGTGGTCATTATGGTGAATCAGGCAGTGGTCATTATGGTGAATCAGGCAGTGGTCATTATGGTGAATCAGGCAGCGGTCATTATGGTGAATCAGGTGAATCAGGTAGTGGTCATTATGGTGAATCAGGCAGTGGTCATTATGGTGAATCAGGCAGTGGTCATTATGGTGAATCAGGTGAATCAGGTAGTGGTCATTATGGTGAATCAGGCAGTGGTCATTATGGTGAATCAGGCAGTGGTCATTATGGTGAATCAGGTAGTGGTCATTATGGTGAATCAGGCAGTGGTCATTATGGTGAATCAGGTAGCGGTCATTATGGTGAATCAGGTGAATCAGGCAGTGGTCATTATGGTGAATCAGGTAGTGGTCATTATGGTGAATCAGGTAGTGGTCATTATGGTGAATCAGGCAGTGGTCATTATGGTGAATCAGGTAGTGGTCATTATGGTGAATCAGGTAGTGGTCATTATGGTGAATCAGGTAGTGGTCATTATGGTGAATCAGGTAGTGGTCATTATGGTGAATCAGGCAGTGGTCATTATGGTGAATCAGGCAGTGGTCATTATGGTGAATCAGGTAGCGGTCATTATGGTGAATCAGGTGAATCAGGTAGTGGTCATTATGGTGAATCAGGCAGTGGTCATTATGGTGAATCAGGCAGTGGTCATTATGGTGAATCAGGTGAATCAGGTAGTGGTCATTATGGTGAATCAGGCAGTGGTCATTATGGTGAATCAGGCAGTGGTCATTATGGTGAATCAGGTAGTGGTCATTATGGTGAATCAGGTAGTGGTCATTATGGTGAATCAGGTGAATCAGGCAGTGGTCATTATGGTGAATCAGGTAGTGGTCATTATGGTGAATCAGGTAGTGGTCATTATGGTGAATCAGGCAGTGGTCATTATGGTGAATCAGGTAGTGGTCATTATGGTGAATCAGGCAGTGGTCATTATGGTGAATCAGGTAGTGGTCATTATGGTGAATCAGGTAGTGGTCATTATGGTGAATCAGGCAGTGGTCATTATGGTGAATCAGGTAGTGGTCATTATGGTGAATCAGGCAGTGGTCATTATGGTGAATCAGGTAGTGGTCATTATGGTGAATCAGGTAGTGGTCATTATGGTGAATCAGGTAGTGATCATTATGGTGAATCAGGTAGTGGTCATTATGGTGAATCAGGTAGTGGTCATTATGGTGAATCAGGGGTAGGCCGTCATTGTAAATAATAATTTGTTATTCGCTGACTCGTCTAGTTAAATAAAGACAATTTAAAAACCCTGTCAACCTGTTTTTTTTCTTGCTTATTTTGACATTTATTGAATTCAATAAGTAGTGCAGTCCCTATAGAAGTAAACTTACATCAGAGATTTAATTTAAAGACCAGAAGAATGTACTCTCAAACGAATGTTGACTGAGAGAGAGAGAGAGAGAGAGAGAGAGAGAGAGAGAGAGAGAGAGAGAGAGAGAGAGAGAGAGAGAGAGAGAGAAGAGAGAGAGAGAGAGAGAGAGAGAGAGAGAGAGAGAGAGAGAGAGAGAGAGAGAGAGAGCAACGTTCCCCTTTGTGTGTGTAGTTGAAAAGTGCAGTTTGAATATGCTCCCCTAGGGGGTGCCAGAGGAGGTGTAGTTTG
The DNA here is from genome assembly GCF_023373465.1 of Oncorhynchus keta. Classification (NCBI taxonomy): domain Eukaryota; kingdom Metazoa; phylum Chordata; class Actinopteri; order Salmoniformes; family Salmonidae; genus Oncorhynchus; species Oncorhynchus keta. The sequence goes on along the minus strand of NC_068446.1, from coordinate 46,034,560 downwards.
GTCTGACCCGGGAGGAGAAAAGGAGGATTCACTGTTCTGTGCACTCTGAAAAACAGTTCCATTTTATTAATCTGCATCAGGCATTTCTATTACCTTGTAATGAGTTTCATATGAAGACATTTAGGATAATAAATAAGGTAAACATATTATACTGAACGGATACTAATGTGTTCATAATTAATTGAACAGTATTATTTCAGGGTTTCCTCATTCTACTAGTTCTGTCCAATGAATAATTAAAGTAGATTTTTAATGGGAATTTTTGAATTGCTGTTCTTGGTTTAAAGGTTAATTCAAACTGACTTAATTGATACTGCTAATCATCACTGATGTTACAATGTTAGGAGGAGAAGGGGCTGGGGGACCACCACAGTAATCTACTTCCTCTACTTCCTCTGTTCTGGGGGACCACCACAGTTATCTACTTCCTCTACTTCCTCTGTTCTGTTAGGAGGAGAAGGGGCTGGGGGACCACCACAGTTATCTACTTCCTCTACTTCCTCTGTTCTGGGGGACCACCACAGTTATCTACTTCCTCTACTTCCTCTGTTCTGTTAGGAGGAGAAGGGGCTGGGGGACCACCACAGTTATCTACTTCCTCTACTTCCTCTGTTCTGTTAGGAGGAGAAGGGGCTGGGGGACCACCACAGTTATCTACCTCCTCTACTTCCTCTGTTCTGTTAGGAGGAGAAGGGGCTGGGGGACCACCACAGTTATCTACTTCCTCTACTTCCTCTGTTCTGTTAGGAGGAGAAGGGGCTGGGGGACCACCACAGTAATCTACTTCCTCTACTTCCTCTGTTCTGTTAGGAGGAGAAGGGGCTGGGGACCACCACAGTTATCTACTTCCTCTACTTCCTCTGTTCTGTTAGGAGGAGAAGGGGCTGGGGGACCACCACAGTTATCTACTTCCTCTACTTCCTCTGTTCTGTTAGGAGGAGAAGGGGCTGGGGGACCACCACAGGTATCTACTTCCTCTACTTCCTCTGTTCTGTTAGGAGGAGAAGGGGCTGGGGGACCACCACAGTTATCTACTTCCTCTACTTCCTCTGTTCTGTTAGGAGGAGAAGGGGCTGGGGGACCACCACAGTTATCTACCTCCTCTACTTCCTCTATTCTGTTAGGAGGAGAAGGGGCTGGGGGACCACCACAGTTATCTACTTCCTCTACTTCCTCTGTTCTGTTAGGAGGAGAAGGGGCTGGGGGACCACCACAGTTATCTACTTCCTCTACTTCCTCTGTTCTGTTAGGAGGAGAAGGGGCTGGGGGACCACCACAGTTATCTACTTCCTCTACTTCCTCTGTTCTGTTAGGAGGAGAAGGGGCTGGGGGACCACCACAGTTATCTACCTCCTCTACTTCCTCTGTTCTGTTAGGAGGAGAAGGGGCTGGGGGACCACCACAGTTATCTACTTCCTCTACTTCCTCTGTTCTGTTAGGAGGAGAAGGGGCTGGGGACCACCACAGTAATCTACTTCCTCTACTTCCTCTGTTCTGGGGACCACCACAGTTATCTACTTCCTCTACTTCCTCTGTTCTGTTAGGAGGAGAAGGGGCTGGGGGACCACCACAGTTATCTACTTCCTCTACTTCTACTCTACTCTGTTAGGAGGAGAAGGGGCTGGGGGACCACCACAGTTATCTACTTCCTCTACTTCCTCTGTTCTGTTAGGAGGAGAAGGGGCTGGGGGACCACCACAGTTATCTACTTCCTCTACTTCCTCTACTCTGTTAGGAGGAGAAGGGGCTGGGGGACCACCACAGTTATCTACTTCCTCTGTTCTGTTAGGAGGAGAAGGGGCTGGGGGACCACCACAGTTATCTACTTCCTCTACTTCCTCTACTCTGTTAGGAGGAGAAGGGGCTGGGGGACCACCACAGTAATCTACTTCCTCTACTTCCTCTGTTCTGTTAGGAGGAGAAGGGGCTGGGGGACCATCACAGTTATCTACCTCCTCTACTTCCTCTGTTCTGTTAGGAGGAGAAGGGGCTGGGGGACCACCACAGGTATCTACTTCCTCTACTTCCTCTGTTCTGTTAGGAGGAGAAGGGGCTGGGGGACCACCACAGGTATCTACTTCCTCTACTTCCTCTGTTCTGTTAGGAGGAGAAGGGGCTGGGGGACCATCACAGTTATCTACTTCCTCTACTTCCTCTGTTCTGTTAGGAGGAGAAGGGGCTGGGGGACCACCACAGGTATCTACTTCCTCTACTTCCTCTGTTCTGTTAGGAGGAGAAGGGGCTGGGGGACCACCACAGGGTTCTTAGCTTAAGAACCATAAGACTGTTAAATCCTGTAGTTAGTCACTTTGTCTTCTTCTCTCTTTGCATTGTCGGGAAGGGCCTGTAAGTAGAAATCACAACCTACTAGCCTGGCTCAGGTTAGCCAGTACCCATAATCCTTCAATTCCATCCCTGCATGTACCTGTCTGGGTTGACCGGTAGCCTAGAGAGGTTAGAAAGAAGTACTCAGAGGGGTAAAACTAAAAGATGTTTTTATCTTCCTCTCGGCTCCATCTAGACCCACAACATGTGTCTGTCCACGCTGTTGAAGTACAGCCCTCGAACCCTGCGACGGATCCGTAACCTGATCCAGGGTCAGCAGGCCTACATGGTGGGTGGTGTGGCCCACTTAGATGACCTGGCGGTGGCTGATGAGCTGGGGGTACCCCTCCTGGGGCCAGAACCTGCTGTGGCCCGGCTCTACAGCACCAAGTCTGGAGGCAGGAGGATCTTTACTGGAGCAGGGGTCAACGTGCCCCCAGGACAGTGGGACATATACTCCTTACAACAGGTTCTTTTATTTCACCTTTATTTAACCAGGTAGGCTAGTTGAGAACACCTTTATTTAACCAGGTAGGCTAGTTGAGAACACCTTTATTTAACCAGGTAGGCTAGTTGAGAACACCTTTATTTAACCAGGTAGGCTAGTTGAGAACACCTTTATTTAACCAGGTAGGCTAGTTGAGAACAAGTTCTCATTTGCAACTGCGACCTGGCCAAGATAAAGCATAGCAGTGTGAACAGACAACAACACAGAGTTACACATGGAGTAAACCATTAACAAGTCAATAACACAGTAGAAAAAAAAGTGGTCCTTCTGTGGCTCAGTCTATATGGGTTCGATTCATATGTAGAATGCAAATGACTGGCATGAGCTAAATGAGGTAGGTGTGCAAAAAGGCAATAGGCGAATAATTACAATATTGCAGATTAACACTGGAGTGATAAATGATCAGATGGTCATGTACAGGTAGAGATATTGGTGTGCAAAAAGCAGAAAAGTAAATAAATAAAAACAGTATGGGGATGAGGTAGGTAAAAATGGGTGGGCTTTTTACCGATAGACTATGTACAGCTGCAGCGATCGGTTAGCTGCTCAGATAGCTGATGTTTGAAGTTGGTGAGGGAGATAAAAGTCTCCAACTTCAGCGATTTTTGCAATTCGTTCAAGTCACAGGCAGCAGAGTACTGGAACAAAAGGCGGCCAAATGAGGTGTTCTTCTTTCTCTATCAATTCAACAGGTATTCTTCTTCTTCTCTCTATCAATTCAACAGGTATTCTTCTTCTTCTCTCTATCAATTCAACAGGTATTCTTCTTCTTCTCTCTATCAATTCAACAGGTATTCTTCTTCTTCTCTCTATCAATTCAACAGGTATTCTTCTTCTCTCTATCAATTCAACAGGTATTCTTCTTCTTCTCTCTATCAATTCAACAGGTATTCTTCTTCTTCTCTCTATCAATTCAACAGGTATTCTTCTTCTTCTCTCTATCAATTCAACAGGTATTCTTCTTCTTCTCTCTATCAATTCAACAGGTATTCTTCTTCTTCTCTCTATCAATTCAACAGGTATTCTTCTTCTTCTCTCTATCAATTCAACAGGTATTCTTCTTCTTCTCTCTATCAATTCAACAGGTATTCTTCTTCTTCTCTCTATCAATTCAACAGGTATTCTTCTTCTTCTCTCTATCAATTCAACAGGTATTCTTCTTCTCTCTATCAATTTAATTAAATTCAAATGGCTTTATTGGTATGGGAAACACTGTATTGGTATGGGAAACATACTGTATTGGTATGGGAAACACATTGTATTGGTATGGGAAACACTGTATTGGTATGGGAAACATACTGTATTGGTATGGGAAACATTGTATTGGTATGGGAAACATACTGTATTGGTATGGGAAACATATTGTATTGGTATGGGAAACATACTGTATTGGTATGGGAAACATATTGTATTGGTATGGGAAACATACTGTATTGGTATGGGAAACATATTGTATTGATATGCTGTATTGGTATGGGAAACACTGTATTGGTATGGGAAACATATTGTATTGGTATGCTGTATTGGTATGCTGTATTGGTATGGGAAACATATTGTATTGGTATGCTGTATTGGTATGGGAAACACTGTATTGGTATGGGAAACATACTGTATTGGTATGGGAAACACTGTATTGGTATGGGAAACATACTGTATTGGTATGGGAAACACTGTATTGGTATGGGAAACATACTGTATTGGTATGGGAAACATACTGTATTGGTATGGGAAACATACTGTATTGGTATGGGAAACACTGTATTGGTATGGGAAACATATTGTATTGGTATGCTGTATTGGTATGGGAAACATACTGTATTGGTATGGGAAACATACTGTATTGGTATGGGAAACATGCTTGTATTGGTATGGTATGGAAACATGTATTGGTATGGGAAACATATTGTATTGGTATGGGAAACATGCTGTATTGGTATGGGAAACATATTGTATTGGTATGCTGTATTGGTATGGGAAACATATTGTATTGGTATGCTGTATTGGTATGGGAAACATAGTGTATTGGTATGGGAAACATATTGTATTGGTATGGGAAACATATTGTATTGGTATGCTGTATTGGTATGGGAAACATATTGTATTGGTATGGGAACATGCTGTATTGGTATGGGAAACATACTGTATTGGTATGGGAAACATACTGTATTGGTATGGGAAACATAGTGTATTGGTATGGGAAACATATTGTATTGGTATGCTGTATTGGTATGGGAAACATATTGTATTGGTATGCTGTATTGGTATGGGAAACATATTGTATTGGTATGCTGTATTGGTATGGGAAACATATTGTATTGGTATGCTGTATTGGTATGGGAAACATATTGTATTGGTATGCTGTATTGGTATGGTAAACATATTGTATTGGTATGCTGTATTGGTATGGGAAACATATTGTATTGGTATGCTGTATTGGTATGGGAAACATATTGTATTGGTATGCTGTATTGGTATGGTAAACATATTGTATTGGTATGCTGTATTGGTATGGGAAACATATTGTATTGGTATGCGAAACATATTGTATTGGTATGGGAAACATGCTGTATTGGTATGCTGTATTGGTTTGGGAAACATACTGTATTGGTATGCTGTATTGGTATGGGAAACATATTGTATTGGTATGCTGTATTTGTATGGGAAACATATTGTATTGGTATGGGAACATGCTGTATTGGTATGGGAAACATACTGTATTGGTATGGGAAACATACTGTATTGGTATGGGAAACATAGTGTATTGGTATGGGAAACATACTGTATTGGTATGGGAAACATATTGTATTGGTATGCTGTATTGGTATGGGAAACATATTGTATTGGTATGCTGTATTGGTATGGGAAACATATTGTATTGGTATGCTGTATTGGTATGCTGTATTGGTATGGGAAACATACTGTATTGGTATGGGAAACATAGTGTATTGGTATGGGAAACATATTGTATTGGTATGGGAAACATACTGTATTGGTATGGGAAACATAGTGTATTGGTATGGGAAACATAGTGTATTGGTATGCTTTATTGGTATGGGAAACATACTGTATTGGTATGGGAAACATGCTGTATTGGTATGCTGTATTGGTATGGGAAACATACTGTATTGGTATGGGAAACATACTGTATTGGTATGGGAAACATATTGTATTGGTATGGGAAACATACTGTATTGGTATGGGAAACATACTGTATTGGTATGGGAAACATGCTGTATTGGTATGGGAAACATGCTGTATTGGTATGCTGTATTGGTATGGGAAACATACTGTATTGGTATGGGAAACATGCTGTATTGGTATGCTGTATTGGTATGGGAAACATACTGTATTGGTATGCTGTATTGGTATGGGAAACATACTGTATTGGTATGGGAAACATATTGTATTGGTATGGGAAACATACTGTATTGGTATGCTGTATTGGTATGGGAAACATACTGTATTGGTATGGGAAACATACTGTATTGGTATGGGAAACATATTGTATTGGTATGGGAAACATACTGTATT
>NC_068446.1:46013196-46023196 GCF_023373465.1 Oncorhynchus keta | reverse complement strand
GTAACTACACAGTGTGAGGCATATCCTCACTGATAGTCAGCAAGGAGAATGAGAGTCCATGTCCTCACTGATAGTCAGCAAGGAGAATGAGAGGCCATGTCCTCACTGATAGTCAGCAAGGAGAATGAGAGGCCATGTCCTCACTGATAGTCAGCAAGGAGAATGAGAGGCCATATCCTCACTGATAGTCAGCAAGGAGAATGAGAGGCCATGTCCTCACTGATAGTCAGCAAGGAGAATGAGAGGTCATGTCCTCACTGATAGTCAGCAAGGAGAATGAGAGGCCATGTCCTCACTGATAGTCAGCAAGGAGAATGAGAGGCCATGTCCTCACTGATAGTCAGCAAGGAGAATGAGAGGCCATGTCCTCACTGATAGTCAGCAAGGAGAATGAGAGACCATGTCCTCACTGATAGTCAGCAAGGAGAATGAGAGGCCATGTCCTCACTGATAGTCAGCAAGGAGAATGAGAGACCATGTCCTCACTGATAGTCAGCAAGGAGAATGAGAGGACATATCCTCACTGATAGTCAGCAAGGAGAATGAGAGGCCATGTCCTCACTGATAGTCAGCAAGGAGAATGAGAGGCCATGTCCTCACTGATAGTCAGCAAGGAGAATGAGAGGCCATGTCCTCACTGATAGTCAGCAAGGAGAATGAGAGGCCATGTCCTCACTGATAGTCAGCAAGGAGAATGAGAGGACATATCCTCACTGATAGTCAGCAAGGAGAATGAGAGGACATATCCTCACTGATAGTCAGCAAGGAGAATGAGAGGCCATGTCCTCACTGATAGTCAGCAAGGAAAATGAGTCCATATCCTCACTGATAGTCAGCAAGGAGAATGAGAGGCCATGTCCTCACTGATAGTCAGCAAGGAGAATGAGAGACCATGTCCTCACTGATAGTCAGCAAGGAGAATGAGAGACCATGTCCTCACTGATAGTCAGCAAGGAGAATGAGAGGACATATCCTCACTGATAGTCAGCAAGGAGAATGAGAGGCCATATCCTCACTGATAGTCAGCCAGGAGAATGAGTGTCCTCACTGATAGTCAGCCAGGAGAATGAGAGGCCATGTCCTAACTGATAGTCAGCAAGGAGAATGAGAGACCATGTCCTAACTGATAGTCAGCAAGTGAGAGGCTCACTGATAGTCAGCAAGGAGAATGAGAGACCATGTCCTGGATAGTCAGCCAGGAGAATGAGACCATGTCTCACTGATAGTCAGCCAGGAGAATGAGAGACCATGTTGGATAGTCAGCCAGGAGAATGAGAGACCATGTCCTCACTGATAGTCAGCCAGGAGAATGAGAGGCCATATCCTCACTGATAGTCAGCCAGGAGAATGAGAGGCCATGTCCTCACTGATAGTCAGCAAGGAGAATGAGAGGCCATGTCCTCACTGATAGTCAGCAAGGAGAATGAGAGGCCATGTCCTCACTGATAGTCAGCAAGGAGAATGAGAGGCCATGTCCTCACTGATAGTCAGCAAGGAGAATGAGAGGCCATGTCCTCACTGATAGTCAGCAAGGAGAATGAGAGGCCATATCCTCACTGATAGTCAGCAAGGAGAATGAGAGGCCATGTCCTAACTGATAGTCAGCAAGGAGAATGAGAGGCCATATCCTCACTGATAGTCAGCAAGGAGAATGAGAGGCCATGTCCTCACTGATAGTCAGCAAGGAGAATGAGAGACCATGAACTGATAGTCAGCAAGGAGAATGAGAGGCCATATCCTCACTGATAGTCAGCAAGGAGAATGAGAGACCATGTCCTCACTGATAGTCAGCAAGGAGAATGAGAGGCCATGTCCTCACTGATAGTCAGCAAGGAGAATGAGAGGCCATATCCTCACTGATAGTCAGCAAGGAGAATGAGAGACCATATCCTCACTGATAGTCAGCAAGGAGAATGAGAGGCCATGTCCTCACTGATAGTCAGCAAGGAGAATGAGAGGCCATGTCCTCACTGATAGTCAGCAAGGAGAATGAGAGACCATGTCCTCACTGATAGTCAGCAAGGAGAATGAGAGGCCATATCCTCACTGATAGTCAGCAAGGAGAATGAGAGGCCATGTCCTCACTGATAGTCAGCAAGGAGAATGAGAGGCCATGTCCTCACTGATAGTCAGCCAGGAGAATGAGAGGCCATGTCCTCACTGATAGTCAGCAAGGAGAATGAGAGGCCATGTCCTCACTGATAGTCAGCAAGGAGAATGAGAGGCCATGTCCTCACTGATAGTCAGCAAGGAGAATGAGAGGCCATGTCCTAACTGATAGTCAGCAAGGAGAATGAGAGGCCATGTCCTCACTGATAGTCAGCAAGGAGAATGAGAGGCCATGTCCTAAGCTGGTTGAGAGAATGCCAAAAGTGTGCAAATCTGTTATCAAGGTAAAGAGTGGCTACTTTGAAGAATCTCCAAAAATACATATACTTTTATTTGTTTACCACTTTTTTGGTTACTACATGATTCCATGTGTGTTATTTCATAGTTGTGATGTCTTCACTATCGTTCTACAATGTAGAAAATAGTACAAATAGATTAAAACCTGAGTGAGTAGAGTAGGTGTGTCCAAACTTTTGACTGGCACTGTGTATCAATATATTTACACAGCAGTTGAAGAGGAGTGGGACAACATTCCACAGGCCACAATCAGCAGCCTGATCAACTCTATGTGAAGGACATGTGTCTCGCTGCACGAGGCAAATGGTGGTCACACCAGATACTGACTGGTTCTGATCCACACCAGATACTGACTGGTTTTCTGATCCACACCAGATACTGACTGGTTTTCTGATCCACACCAGATACTGACTGGTTTTCTGATCCACACCAGATACTGACTGGTTTTCTGATCCACACCAGATACTGACTGGTTCTGATCCACACCAGATACTGACTGGTTTTCTGATCCACACCAGATACTGACTGGTTCTGATCCACACCAGATACTGACTGGTTTTCTGATCCACACCAGATACTGACTGGTTTTCTGATCACACCAGATACTGACTGGGTTTCTGATCCACACCAGATACTGACTGGTTTTCTGATCCACACCAGATACTGACTGGTTTTCTGATCATACCAGATACTGACTGGTGTTCTGATCCACACCAGATACTGACTGGGTTTCTGATCCACACCAGATACTGACTGGTTTTCTGATCCACATCAGATACTGACTGGTTTTCTGATCCACACCAGATACTGACTGGTTCTCTGACACAACTGATACTGACTGGTTTTCTGATCCACACCAGATACTGACTGGTTTTCTGATCCACACCAGATACTGACTGGTTTTCTGATCCACACCAGATACTGACTGGTTTTCTGATCCACACCAGATACTGACTGGTTTTCTGATCACACCAGATACTGACTGGTTTTCTGATCCACACCAGATACTGACTGGTTTTCTGATCCACACCAGATACTGACTGGTTTTCTGATCACACCAGATACTGACTGGTTTTCTGATCCACACCAGATACTGACTGGTTTTCTGATCCACACCAGATACTGACTGGTTTTCTGATCACACCAGATACTGACTGGTTTTCTGATCCACACCAGATACTGACTGGTTTTCATCAACACCAGATACTGACTGGTTTTCTGATCACACCATACTGACTGGTTTTCTGATCATACTGACTGGTTCTCTGATCACACCAGATACTGACTGGTTCTCTGATCACACCAGATACTGACTGGTTTTCTGATTCACACCAGATACTGACTGGTTCTCTGATCCACACCAGATACTGACTGGTTTTCTGATCCACACCAGATACTGACTGGTTCTCTGATCACACCAGATACTGACTGGTTCTCTGACTGACTGGTTTTCTGATCACACCAGATACTGACTGGTTTTCTGATCACACCAGATACTGACTGGTTTTCTGATCACACCAGATACTGACTGGTTTTCTGATCACACCAGATACTGACTGGTTTTCTGATCACACCAGATACTGACTGGTTTTCTGATCACACCAGATACTGACTGGTTTTCTGATCACACCAGATACTGACTGGTTCTCTGATCCACACCAGATACTGACTGGTTTTCTGATCCACACCAGATACTGACTGGTTCTGATCCACACCAGATACTGACTGGTTCTGATCCACACCAGATACTGACTGGTTCTCTGATCCATACCAGATACTGACTGGTTCTGATCCACTCCCCTACCTTTTTGTTTTAAAGGTATCTGTGACTAACAGATGCATATCTGTATTCCCAGTCATGAAATCCATAGATTAGGACCTAATGAATTCATTTAAATCAAATCAGTTCCTTAAATGAACTGTAATTCAGTAAAATCTTAGACTTTGTTGTTATATTTTTGTTCAGTGTATATTATTATTACCAGAAGAGAGAGAGAGAGAGAGAGAGAGAGAGAGAGAGAGAGAGAGAGAGAGAGAGAGAGAGAGAGAGAGAGAGAGAGAGAGAGAGAGAGAGAGAGAGAGAGAGAGAAAATATATATGGCCCTAGACTGGGTGTGACCAGGCTTCAGGGGATCGTAGCAGCAGGACAGGTCTGGAGGGGAGATAACAGAGAGGTAGAAGGAGGGAGAGCTGGGGCATTTCAGAGAGAAAAAAAAATGTTGAGGTCCAGCCTTCTTTTATAACTCTACTAGTAGCCAACATAATTTAGCCTCCAGGGCAAACCAACACTATTTAACAGGAAGACCGGTTATAAAGAGGAGTTAAAGACGTGTAGATCTGTAGAGCTTCATACACAGACAGACACACACACAGCCTAGACGGCGTACATGGACCATTAGGCACAAGAGAACAGAGTTTAATAGCATCAACAGAAGGAGTCTTTTCTCTTTCTGTTGTGTTGTCTGCCAAAAGAAACACAGCTAAATTATTAGTCAAGGACACGGGTCACAGTCCACAGTATCAGCGCGTGGCTCAAATCAATGGGGAAGCCAAGCAAAGGGGAAAAGAAGCCCGATGATGACCTGTGTTGGGATAATTGCTTTGTTTTCTCTGTAACCTATTAGTTCATATGTCACCTTTTTGATATGTGAGGCAGAGACAACAAGAAAACAACAGTCACACAGTGGCAGATTATATTCAACCACACCAGTAGTGATCAGTGCCGTTTTAAGATGAGGGAGGATGAGTATAATTATTATTATTATAAAATCATGTATATTTGGCCTTGTGTTTTAGGTTATTGTCCTGCTGAAAGGTGAATTCATCTCTCAGTCTCTGGTGGAAAGCAGACTGAACCAGGTTATTGTCCTGCTGAAAGGTGAATTCATCTCCCAGTCTCTGGTGGAAAGCAGACTGAACCAGGTTATTGTCCTGCTGAAAGGTGAATTCATCTCCCAGTCTCTGGTGGAATGCAGACTGAACCAGGTTATTGTCCTGCTGAAAGGTGAATTCACCTCCCAGTGTCTGGTGGAAAGCAGACTGAACCAGGTTATTGTCCTGCTGAAAGGTGAATTCATCTCCCAGTGTCTGGTGGAAAGCAGACTGAACCAGGTTATTGTCCAGCTGAAAGGTGAATTCATCTCCCAGTCTCTGGTGGAAAGCAGACTGAACCAGGTTATTGTCCTGCTGAAAGGTGAATTCATCTCCCAGTCTCTGGTGGGAAGCAGACTGAACCAGGTTATTGTCCTGCTGAAAGGTGAATTCATCTCCCAGTCTCTGGTGGAAAGCAGACTGAACCAGGTTATTGTCCTGCTGAAAGATGAATTCATCTCCCAGTCTCTGGTGCAAAGCAGACTGAACCAGGTTATTGTCCTGCTGAAAGGTGAATTCATCTCCCAGTCTCTGGTGGAAAGCAGACTGAACCAGGTTATTGTCCTGCTGAAAGGTGAATTCATCTCCCAGTGTCTGGTGGAAAGCAGACTGAACCAGGTTATTGTCCTGCTGAAAGGTGAACTCCTCTCCCAGTGTCTGGTGCAAAGCAGACTGAACCAGGTTATTGTCCTGCTGAAAGGTGAATTCATCTCCCAGTCTCTGGTGGAAAGCAGACTGAACCAGGTTATTGTCCTGCTGAAAGGTGAATTCATCTCTCAGTCTCTGGTGGAAAGCAGACTGAACCAGGTTATTGTCCTGCTGAAAGGTGAATTCATCTCCCAGTCTCTGGTGGAAAGCAGACTGAACCAGGTTATTGTCCTGCTGAAAGGTGAATTCATCTCCCAGTCTCTGGTGCAAAGCAGACTGAACCAGGTTATTGTCCTGCTGAAAGGTGAATTCATCTCCCAGTCTCTGGTGGAAAGCAGACTGAACCAGGTTATTGTCCTGCTGAAAGGTGAACTCCTCTCCCAGTCTCTGGTGGAAAGCAGACTGAACCAGGTTATTGTCCTGCTGAAAGGTGAATTAATCTCCCAGTCTCTGGTGGAAAGCAGACTGAACCAGGTTATTGTCCTGCTGAAAGGTGAATTCATCTCCCAGTCTCTGGTGGAAAGCAGACTGAACCAGGTTAATGTCCTGCTGAAAGATGAATTCATCTCCCAGTGTCTGGTGGAAAGCAGACTGAACCAGGTTATTGTCCTGCTGAAAGGTGAATTCATCTCCCAGTGTCTGGTGGTTTTCAGGATGCTGAACCAGGTTATTTTTTATCCTGAAAAAATCCTCCCAGTCCTGGTGGAAAGCAGACTGAACCAGGTGGAGGTTGTCCTGTTTAAGAAGGGGTGAATTCATCCATAACACAGTGGAGGTTGGTACCGTTTAAGATCAGGGGCAGACTGAACACAGTGGAGGTTGTCCTGCTGAAAGATGAATTCATCTCCCATAACTGCAGTGGAGGTTGGTACCGTTTAAGATCTCCCAGGGGTGAGACGACCCATTGTCCTGCTGAACAGTGGAGGTTGGTCCGTTTTTCTCCAAGATCAGGGGCCTGAAAAACTCCCCCCGACCCATAACACAGTGGAGGTTGGTACCGTTTAAGATCAGGGGCGAGTACGACCCATAACACAGTGGAGGTTGGTACCGTTTAAGATCAGGGGTGAGTACGACCCATAACACAGTGGAGGTTGGTACCGTTTAAGATCAGGGGCGAGTACGACCCATAACACAGTGGAGGTTGGTACCGTTTAAGATCAGGGGCGAGTACGACCCATAACGCAGTGGAGGTTGGTACCGTTTAAGATCAGGGGGACGATATATATATATTTATAATGAGCACGGCCCTTATTTCTATTACAGCATATTGGATGACTGTCATTCATATTCCATTCACCCAGTTCAATGTTATCGTCGATAGGTTTAGGCTACGACATGATTACTAGAATGTTCCCTGTACCCATCATGAGGTTGCTACAACCTAGTAGGTACACACAGGTCGAGAGGATTTTGAGTAATCAAGGTGACAGAGACACATTCAATTCCTCCTTGTACCCTCTGGCCTGCATCGAGCTGATCTAGGGTGTGATCATTAGTCCAACAGTTGCAAATGAGAGTTTCTATTGGACACATTCAGGTGTGTTTATCCCCGTGTCGTTACGTTTGTTACCATTTAGGGAGTGGTTTTCAACAGAGTCGGCAGAATGAATACACCCCTCACTTTCATAGCAACCGCATAAAAACAGCATAATCACTTTCCTTCTTGTATATATAATTCCTTCTCGCTACTATCTACTCCCTCTCCTCCTCTCCTCCTCGTTTCCCTTCGCTTGTGGACTTCAGTGCACAACCCATCAGCTGTCTGTGACCACGTGAAAATACCATTTCCTAGCCAAACCTTCATATCATGACCTCTAACCTCTACACACAACCTACAACATTGTCACGTCCTAGTCAACATAATAGAACTAACGTGTTAGTAAACCTGCTACAATCATGCAGTACAGTCAGAAAGCAGTTTAGCAGTTACACCGGTGGGGCCCCGGTGGCAGTAATGTATAAAACCAAAAGCTTTCAGTGTCAGACTGAGGACATGAAACGTTCCTCAGACGTTCCCTCGTGTCAGACTGAGGACAGGAAACGTTCCTCAGATGTTCCTAGTGTCAGACTGAGAACAGGAAACGTTCCTCAGACGTTCCTAGTGTCAGACTGAGGACAGGAAACGTTCCTCAGATGTTCCCTCGTGTCAGACTGAGGACAGGAAACATTCCTCAGACGTTCCTCGTGTCAGACTGAGGACAGGAAACGTTCCTCAGACGTTCCTAGTGTCAGACTGAGGACAGGAACCGTTCCTCAGACGTTCCTAGTGTCAGACTGAGGACAGGAAACGTTCCTCAGACGTTCCTCGTGTCAGACTGAGGACAGGAAACGTTCCTCAGACGTTCCTAGTGTCAGACTGAGGACAGGAAACGTTCCTCAGACGTTCCTAGTGTCAGACTGAGGACTGGAAACGTTCCTCAGACGTTCCTAGTGTCAGACTGAGGACAGGAAACGTTCCTCAGACGTTCCTCGTGTCAGACTGAGGACTGGAAACGTTCCTCAGACGTTCCTCGTGTCAGACTGAGGACTGGAAACGTTCCTCAGACGTTCCTCGTGTCAGACTGAGGACAGGAAACGTTCCTCAGACGTTCCTAGTGTCAGACTGTGGACAGGAAACGTTCCTCAGACGTTCCTAGTGTCAGACTGAGGACAGGAAACGTTCCTCAGACGTTCCTAGTGTCAGACTGAGGACAGGAAACGTTCCTCAGACGTTCCTAGTGTCAGACTGAGGACAGGAAACATTCCTCAGACGTTCCTAGTGTCAGACTGAGTACAGGAAACGTTCCTCAGACGTTCCTAGTGTCAGACTGAGTACAGGAAACGTTCCTCAGACGTTCCAGTGCCTAATGGACAGATCGAACATCAATCAAAGAGCAGAAGCACAGCCATGCATACAGATGTAAAGAAAAAGAGAAAAGAAAGAAATCAAATTTAAAAAAGAAACCTCTCACTGTCAACTGCGTTTATTTTAAGCGGACTTAAAACTGCGAGCTACACTCTGTGTGACGATCAAAATCAAAAGTAACAGTCAGTATCTGGTGTGGCCACCAGCTGCATTAAGTACTGTAATGCATCTCCTTCTCATGGACTGCACCAGATTTGCCTGTTTGTACTGTGAGATGTTACCCCACTCTTCCACCAAGGCACCACTAAGGCACCTGCAAGTTCCCGGACATTTCTGGGGGGAATGGCCCTAGCCCTCACCCCCCGATCCCACAGGTCCCAGATGTGCTCAATGGGATTGAGATCCGGGTTCTTCGCTGGCCATGACAGAACACTGACATCCCTGTCTTGCAGGAAATCACACACAGAACGAACAGTATGGCTGGTGGCATTTTCATGCTGGAGGGTCATGTCAGGATGAACCTGCAGGAAGGGTACCACATGAGGGAGGAGGATGTCTTCCCTGGAACGCACAGCGTTGAGATTGCCTGCAATGACAACAAGCTCAGTCCGATGATGCTGTGACACACCGCCCCAGACCATGACGGACCCTCCACCTCCAAATCGATCCCGCTCCAGAGTACAGGCCTCGGTGTAACGCTCATTCCTTCGATGATAAACGCAAATCCGACCATCACCCCTTGGTGAGACAAAAACCACGACTCGTCAGAGAAGAGCACTTTTTGCCAGTCCTGTCTAGTCCAGCGACGGTGGGTTTGTGCCCATAGGAGATGTTGTTGCTGGTGATGTCTGGTGAGGATCTGCCTTACAACTGGCCCTCAGTCCAGCCTCTCTCAGCCTATTGCGGACAGTCTGAGCACTGATGGAGGGATTGCGTTCCTGGTGTAACTCGGGCAGTTGTTGTTGCCATCCTGTACCTGTCCCGCAGGTGTGATGTTCGGATGTACCGATCCTGTGCAGGTGTTGTTACATGTGGTCTGCCACTGCGAGGACGATCAGCTGTCCGTCCTGTCTCCCTGCAGCGCTGTCTTAGGCGTCTCACAGTACGGACGTTGCAATTTATTGCCCTGGCCACATCTGCAGTCCTCATGCCTCTTTGCAGCATGCCTAAGGCACGTTCACGCAGATGAGTAGGGACCCTGGGCATCTTTCTTTTGGTGTTTTTCAGAGT
>NC_068446.1:45915696-46008196 GCF_023373465.1 Oncorhynchus keta | reverse complement strand
CTCTTCCTCCCCATCCCCTCCTCTTCCTCCCCATCCCCTCCTCTTCCTCCCCATCCCCGCCTATTCCGCCCCATCCCCTCCTCTTCCGCCCCATCCCCTCCTCTTCCTCCCCTCCTCTTCCTCCCCCTCCTCTTCCTCCCCATCCCCTCCTCTTCCTCCCCATCCCCGCCTCTTCCTCCCCATCCCCTCCTCTTCCTCCCCATCCCCTCCTCTTCCTCCCCATCCCCGCCTCTTCCTCCCCATCCCCTCCTCTTCCTCCCCATCCCCGCCTCTTCCTCCCCATCCCCTCCTCTTCCTCCCCATCCCCTCCTCTTCCTCCCCATCCCGCCTCTTCCTCCCCATCCCCGCCTCTTCCTCCCCATCCCCTCCCCTTCCTCCCCATCCTCCCTCCTCTTCCTCCCCATCCCCTCCTCTTCCTCCCCATCCCTGCCTCTTCCTCCCCATCCCTTCCTCTTCCTCCCCCTCCTCTTCCTCCCCATCCCTTCCTCTTCCTCCCCATCCCCTCCTCTTCCTCCCCATCCCCTCCTCTTCCTCCCCATCCCCTCCCCATCCCCTCCCCTCCTCTTCCTCCCCATCCCCTCCTCCCCATCCCCCTCCCCATCCCGCCTCTTCCTCCCCATCCCCGCCTCTTCCTCCCCATCCCCGCCTCTTCCTCCCCATCCCGCCTCTTCCTCCCCATCCCGCCTATTCCGCCCCATCCCCTCCTCTTCCTCCCCATCCCCTCCTCTTCCTCCCCATCCCGCCTCTTCCTCCCCATCCCCGCCTCTTCCTCCCCATCCCCGCCTCTTCCTCCCCATCCCCCGCCTATTCCACCCCATCCCCTCCTCTTCCTCCCCATCCCCTCCTCTTCCTCCCCATCCCCTCCTATTCCGCCCCATCCCCTCCTCTTCCTCCCCATCCCCGCCTCTTCCTCCCCATCCCCGCCTATTCCACCCCATCCCCTCCTCTTCCTCCCCATCCCCTCCTATTCCACCCCATCCCCTCCTCTTCTTCCCCATCCCTGCCTCTTCCTGCCCATCCCCTCCTCTTCCTCCCCATCCCCTCCTCTTCCTCCCCATCCCCTCCTCTTCCTCCCCGTCCCCTCCTCTTCCTCCCCATCCCCCCTCATTCTCCTCCCCCTGCCACTTCTCACCCCCTCATTCTCCTCCCCCTGCCACTTCTCACCCCCTCATTCTCCTCCTTCTCCTCCCCCTGCCACTTCTCACCCCCTCATTCTCCTCCTCCTCCTCCCCCTGCCACTTCTCACCCCCTCATTCTCCTCCTTCTCCTCCCTCTGCCACTTCCTCCTCCCCAATTCCCCCCTCCAGGTGGTGTAGTGGAGGGATACCCTCCCTCAGACAGTGTTACCTGTCTAACAGTAGACCTGCTACTGCAGCCAGACGGGGAGGTCACCGTGCTGTCCTGTGGAGACCAGCTCCACGGCACCAGGTAGGCAGCCTAGAGGTTAGAGGTCACCAGCTCCACGACCCCAGGTAGGCAGCCTAGAGGTTAGAGGTCACCATCCTGTCCTGTGGAGACCAGCTCCACGGCCCCAGTTAGGCAGCCTAGAGGTTAGAGGTCACCATCCTGTCCTGTGGAGACCAGCTCCACAGCCCCAGGTAGGCAGCCTAGAGGTTAGAGGTCACCAGGTAGGCAGCCTAGAGGTTAGAGGTCACCGTGCCTAGAGGTTAGAGAGTTGGTCCAGCAACCGGACTTCTGACAGGAAGTGAGCTGGAAATCCAAGTGTTGCTGGGATTAAATTTGAGATGACACCTCCTGCCGTTGTACCCTTCGTGAACTGAACCCCTAAAACTCCTCTGCCCCAACCTCTCCAACCTATGTCTGAGTATGTGTGTTTCTCAAGGGTTGTAATAAAACACATTTATTTACATTGGACAGCTTCTTCCTCTTCTTCCTCTTCTTCCTCCTCTTCTTCTTCTGTCAGTGAGTTGGAGACTGCAGGATCCTCAGTGCCTCAAACCTCTGTGTGTCCTGATGCCCTGCACACCCTCTGTCTCCGTGTGGGACAGGCCTGCCTTCAACGCCACATCATTGGACATGTCTCTATGGACCTGGCCACATTCCTGGACCCTAGGACACTGGAGCAGCAGGTAGGAGAGACAGGGAGGCCCTAGGGCACTGGAGCAGCAGGTAGGAGAGACAGGGAGGCCCTAGGACACTGGGGCAGCAGGTAGGAGAGACAGGGAGGCCCTAGGACACTGGAGCAGCAGGTAGGAGAGACAGGGAGGCCCTAGGACACTGGAGCAGCAGGTAGGAGAGACAGGGAGGCCCTAGGACACTGGAGCAGCAGGTAGGAGAGACAGGGAGGCCCTAGGACACTGGAGCAGCAGGTAGGAGAGACAGGGAGGCCCTAGGACACTGGAGCAGCAGGTAGGAGAGACAGGGAGGCCCTAGGACACTGGAGCAGCAGGTAGGAGAGACAGGGAGGCCCTAGGACACTGGAGCAGCAGGTAGGAGAGACAGGGAGGCCCTAGGACACTGGGGCAGCAGGTAGGAGAGACAGGGAGGCCCTAGGACACTGGAGCAGCAGGTAGGAGAGACAGGGAGGCCCTAGGACACTGGAGCAGCAGGTAGGAGAGACAGGGAGGCCCTAGGACACTGGAGCAGCAGGTAGGAGAGACAAGGAGGCCCTAGGACACTGGGGCAGCAGGTAGGAGAGACAGGGAGGCCCTAGGACACTGGAGCAGCAGGTAGGAGAGACAAGGAGGCCCTAGGACACTGGAGCAGCAGGTAGGAGAGACAGGGAGGCCCTAGGACACTGGAGCAGCAGGTAGGAGAGACAAGGAGGCCCTAGGACACTGGGGCAGCAGGTAGGAGAGACGGGGAGGCCCTAGGACACTGGAGCAGCAGGTAAGAGAGACAGGGAGGCCCTAGGACACTGGAGCAGCAGGTAAGAGAGACAGGGAGGCCCTAGGACACTGGAGCAGCAGGTAGGAGAGACAGGGAGGCCCTAGGACACTGGAGCAGCAGGTAGGAGAGACAGGGAGGCCCTAGGACACTGGAGCAGCAGGTAAGAGAGACAGGGAGGCCCTAGGACACTGGAGCAGCAGGTAGGAGAGACAGGGAGGCCCTAGGACACTGGAGCAGCAGGTAAGAGAGACAGGGAGGCCCTAGGACACTGGAGCAGCAGGTAGGAGAGACAGGGAGGCCCTAGGACACTGGAGCAGCAGGTAGGAGAGACAGGGAGGCCCTAGGACACTGGAGCAGCAGGTAAGAGAGACAGGGAGGCCCTAGGACACTGGAGCAGCAGGTAAGAGAGACAGGGAGGCCCTAGGACACTGGAGCAGCATGTAGGAGAGACAGGGAGGCCCTAGGACACTGGAGCAGCAGGTAGGAGAGACAGGGAGGCCCTAGGACACTGGAGCAGCAGGTAGGAGAGACAGGGAGGCCCTGGGACACTGGAGCAGCAGATAGGAGAGACAGGGAGGCCCTAGGACACTGGAGCAGCAGGTAGGAGAGACAGGGAGGCCCTAGGACACTGGAGCAGCAGGTAGGAGAGACAGGGTGAAACATACATCGGGAGGTAGTCTCTCATGAGTGTCTAAATGAAACCACTGCCTCCACAACCAGATGTCGTAGCTAGCCAGGGCAGGTTCTGAGATTAGTAGGTAGGTAGCCAGTGGGTTGTTGATATAGGATCTTAATTTTAGCCAGTTTCCTGTAGCAACAGGAAATGTGAATTATGATGTGGATTATAATTAATGGACAATCTTGTAGAAGTTGATGCATTTTTCGTGTGGGGAAAATCAAGGCTGAAACTTCAGAAGCCTTTTTAAAACTTTAAATACACGACAATTGTCCTGCAATAGGGTAATTTAATTTCAAATCCTACATCTGTAGACAGGCAGTATAGTGGTCCCTCCAATCCAGAGTTGTGTAGTCGATCACGCCATTGCTGCCAGAGGTATAGGTTGTTCCTATGCTGGTCAGAAGATCAATTTAGGGAAGCTGAGGTTAGGTCAGGGAGGAGGACACACATCAGCAGATAGATGTCTCTCTCTCTCTCTCTCTCTCTCTCTCTCTCTCTCTCTCTCTCTCTCTCTCTCTCTCCCCCTCTCCCCCTCTCTCTCTCGCTCTCTCTCTTTCTCCCCCTCTCTCTCTCTCTCTCTCTCTCTCTCTCTCTCTCTCTCTCTCTCTCTCTCTCCTACCCCCCTCTCTCTCTCTCTCTCTCTCTCTCTCTCTCTCTCTCTCTCTCTCTCTCTCTCTTTGTCTCTCTCTCTCTCTCTCTCTCTCTCTCTCTCTCTCTTTGTCTCTCTCTTTCTCCTCGCCCTCTCTCTCTCTCTCTCTCCCCCTCCCCCTACTTCTCCAGGATAGATGTCTCTCTCTCCCCTCCCCTACTTCTCCAGGATAGATGTCTCTCTCTCCCCCCTCCCCCTACTTCTCCAGGATAGACAGAGAGCAGAACCATCTAATAAACTGCCAGCTCTTATTGTGTCAATAAACTGATGGTGCCCTCTGACCTTATAACAACCCCTAGACAGGCAGGGTGGCAGGGGGCTATTTAGGCTATCTATAGGTCATTCTAAAGAGATCTGATTGACTGCTTCTGGGGGAATGTTCTGTCTGACTGTCTGTGTTTGGCCCTATGACTGGATAGCCGGGGCTCATATTCACAGTGTCTCAGATCAGGTCATCTCCTCTTATTCGTTATTAATTGAAAGGAAAAATTGGTCTCAATATCAGTTTCAGTTCTACTTCTGAGATGCTTTGTGATTACGAGGCCCTGGAATCAAGACTGATATGCTCAGTTTCATCATGTCACTTTGGACCCCAGGATGGATGCTTGGATTCCAGGCCGGATGCTTGGACCCCAGGCCGGATGCTTGGACCCCAGGATGGATGCTTGGACCCCAGGATGGATGCTTGGACCCCAGGCCGGATGCTTGGATCCCAGGACGGATGCTTGGACCCCAGGCCGGATGCTTGGACCCCAGGCTGGATGCTTGGACCCCAGGCCGGATGCTTGGACCCCAGGCCGGATGCTTGGACCCCAGGATGGATGCTTGGACCCCAGGCCGGATGCTTGGACCCCAGGCTGGATGCTTGGACCCCAGGATGGATGCTTGGACCCCAGGCTGGATGCTTGGACCCCAGGATGGATGCTTGGACCCCAGGATGGATGCTTGGACCCCAGGATGGATGCTTGGACCCCAGGATGGATGCTTGGACCCCAGGCCGGATGCTTGGACCCCAGGCCGGATGCTTACAGTATTCTGACGATGTTTGACCGGTCTACTTAGAACAACGTACATATGAACATAGTCAAGTCACTTTGTCTTCAACCTCTCTGGGGTTGTATTTGTGTTGAGACATGGGTTGATTGATGACGTTGGAAGCAGATTACTTCATGGTAGTTTAACCTCAGCGTCTAGCAGGCGGCTGTATTGACTCAAGTATTGATCCAGAAGGGGCTGTGGAATGGTTTCCGTGACACGCGGCTGATAGAATACCCTGTGCAAGTGACCCGTTCCTACTTCATACTTCCGTGTCCCTGGTCTTTAAATGAAAGATTACAACATCAAATTCATGAAAACGCAATTATATCAGACATATAACAAATTATTTTTGTGTTTGTGGATGAATTTGTTTTCGGGGGGTGGAGGCAGTGTCTTTGGTGGGGGGCAGGTCTTCGGGGGGTCAGTGTCTTTGGGGGCAGTGTCTTCCAGGTCATTCGGGGTTGGGGGTCAGTGTCTTGGAGGGGGTCCCAGGATGGGGTTGGGGGTCAGTGTCTTCGGGGGGTGCAGTGTCACCACCAGACAGTCTGAGACAAACCTTTGACATGTAGTTGTAGCAGGGACATGTTCATTAATGTTATACTGAGTACTGAGTGTTACATCTTTCCTACAAGGAATGCCACGAAGTAGTCAATGCCAATCAGTATGGTGTGTGGTCGACAGAGACCAATCAGTATGGTGTGTGGTCGACAGAGACCAATCAGTATGGTGTGTGGTCGACAGAGACCAATCAGTATGGTGTGTGGTCCCAGAGACCAATCAGTATGGTGTGTGGTCGACAGAGACCAATCAGTATGGTGTGTGGTCGACCCAATCAGGATGGATGTGTGGCCCACCCAATCAGTATGGTGTGTGGTCGACCCAATCAGTATGGTGTGTGGCCCCAGAGACCAATCAGTATGGTGTGTGGTCGACCCAATCAGTATGGTGTGTGGTCGACAGAGACCAATCAGTATTCTGTGGTCGACAGAGACCAATCAGTTGGTGTGTGGTCGACAGAGACCAATCAGTATGGTGTGTGGTCGAGAACCAATCAGTATGGTGTGTGGTCGACAGAGACCACAGTATGGTCAAGAGACAATCAGTATGGTGTGTGGTCGACAGAGACCAATCAGTATGGTGTGTGGTCGACAGAGACCAATCAGTATGGTGTGTGGTGAGAGACCAATCAGTATGGTGTGATTGAGACCAATCAGTATGGTGTGTGGTCGACAAGACCAATCAGTATGGTGTGTGGTCGACTTCATATGGTAGTTTAACCAATCAGTATGGTGTGTGGTCGTCAGTATGCAGGCGGACCAATGTATGGTGTGTGGTCGACTCCAATCAGTATTGATCCAGAGACCAATCAGTATGGTGTGTGTGGAGACCAATGTATGGTGTGTGGCCCACGTGACAATCAGTATGGTGTGTGGTCGCGAGACCAATCAGTATGGTGTGTGGTCGAATAGACCAATCAGTATGGTGTGTGGTCGAAGTGACAGTATGGTGTGTGGTCGACAGAGACCAATCAGTATGGTGTGTGGTCTTTAAATGAGACCAATCAGTATGGTGTGTGGCCGAAACCAATCAGTATGTGTGGACACTGGAGACCAATCAGTATGGTGTGTGGTCGACAAATTCAGTATGGTGTTTCAGTATGGTGTGTGGTCGACAGAGACCAATTATGGTGTTTTCAGTATGGTGTGTGGTCAGTGTCTTGTGGGTCGGGAGACCAATCAGTATGGTGTGTGGACACTTCCAATCAGTATGGTGTGTGGTCAGTGAGACCAATCAGTATGGTGTGGTGGAGACCAATCAGTATGGTGTGTGGTCGGGGAGGGGTATGGTGTGTGGCCGACAGAGACCAATCAGTATGGTGTGGTCGGGAGACCAATCAGTATGGTGTGTGGTCGACAGAGACCAATCAGTATGGTGTGTGGTCGACAGAGACCAATCAGTATGGTGTGTGGCCCACGGAGACCAATCAGTATGGTGTGTGGCCCACGGAGACCAATCAGTATGGTGTGTGGTCGACAGAGACCAATCAGATGGTGTGTGGTCGACAAGACCAATCAGTATGGTGTGTGGACACTGAGACCAATCAGTATGGTGTGTGGTCGACAGAGACCAATCAGTATGGTGTGGTCGACATGTTCAGTATGGTGTGGTATAGACCAATCAGTATGGTGTGTGGCCCAAGGAGACCAATCAGTATGGTGTGTGGCCGACAGAGACCAATCAGTATGGTGTGTGGACACTGGAGACCAATCAGTATGGTGTGTGGTCGACAGAGACCAATCAGTATGGTGTGTGGCCGACAGAGACCAATCAGTATGGTGTGTGGCCGACAGAGACCAATCAGTATGGTGTGTGGACACAATCAGTATGGTGTGTGGACACTGGAGACCAATCAGTATGGTGTGTGGTCGACAGAGACCAATCAGTATGGTGTGTGGACACTGGAGACCAATCAGTATGGTGTGTGGACACTGGAGACCAATCAGTATGGTGTGTGGTCGACAGAGACCAATCAGTATGGTGTGTGGTCGACAGAGACCAATCAGTATGGTGTGTGGCCGACAGAGACCAATCAGTATGGTGTGTGGCCCACGGAGACCAATCAGTATGGTGTGTGGCCGACAGAGACCAATCAGTATGGTGTGTGGTCGACAGAGACCAATCAGTATGGTGTGTGGTCGACAGAGACCAATCAGTATGGTGTGTGGTCGACAGAGACCAATCAGTATGGTGTGTGGTCGACAGAGACCAATCAGTATGGTGTGTGGTCGACAGAGACCAATCAGTATGGTGTGTGGTCGACAGAGACCAATCAGTATGGTGTGTGGCCCACGGAGACCAATCAGTATGGTGTGTGGTCGACAGAGACCAATCAGTATGGTGTGTGGTCGACAGAGACCAATCAGTATGGTGTGTGGCCAACGGAAACATTACTTTGTTTATTAGGGCCCTGGTCAATAGTAGTGCACTATACAACATAGTGTGCCATTTGAAAGACATGACTGGTCTGCATTTATATCTATTTAGATTCAGACCTGTTAATCTAT
This sequence comes from Oncorhynchus keta, assembly GCF_023373465.1. NCBI lineage: Eukaryota > Metazoa > Chordata > Actinopteri > Salmoniformes > Salmonidae > Oncorhynchus > Oncorhynchus keta. The sequence goes on along the minus strand of NC_068446.1, from coordinate 45,999,915 downwards.
TTAGATTCAGACCTGTTAATCTATTTAGATTCAGACCTGTTAATCTATTTAGATTCAGACCTGTTAATCTATTTAGATTCAGACCTGTTAATCTATTTAGATTCAGACCTGTTAATCTATTTAGATTCAGACCTGTTAATCTATTTAGATTCAGACCTGTTAATCTATTTAGATTCAGACCTGTTCATCTATTTAGATTCAGACCTGTTAATCTATTTAGATTCAGACCTGTTAATCTATTTAGATTCAGACCTGTTAATCTATTTGGATTCAGACCTGTTAATCTATTTAGATTCAGACCTGTTAATCTATTTAGATTCAGACCTGTTAATCTATTTAGATTCAGACCTGTTAATCTATTTAGATTCAGACCTGTTAATCTATTTAGATTCAGACCTGTTAATCTATTTAGATTCAGACCTGTTAATCTATTTAGATTCAGACCTGTTAATCTATTTAGATTCAGACCTGTTAATCTATTTAGATTCAGACCTGTTAATCTATTTGGATTCAGACCTGTTAATCTATTTAGATTCAGACCTGTTAATCTATTTAGATTCAAACCTGTATCCGAGAGCTGCATCTCCTTTATGACCCAGAATGGGAGAATAAGAAGAACAGGGAGGGTCATGTGACCCAGGACAGAGTATCTGAAGACCAGGGAGGGTTATGTGACCCAGGATGGAGTATAAGAAGACCAGGGAGGGTCATGTGACCCAGGATGGAGTATAAGAAGACCAGGGAGGGTCATGTGACCCAGGATGGATTATAAGAAGACCAGGGAGGGTCATGTGACCCAGGATGGATTATAAGAAGACCAGGGAGGGTCATGTGACCCAGGATGGAGAATAAGAAGACCAGGGAGGGTCATGTGACCCAGGATGGATTATAAGAAGACCAGGGAGGGTCATGTGACCCAGGATGGAGAATAAGAAGACCAGGGAGGGTCATGTGACCCAGGACAGAGAATAAGAAGACCAGGGAGGGTCATGTGACCCAGGACAGAGATTAAGAAGACCAGGCGGGGTCACGTGACCCAGGACAGAGATTAAGAAGACCAGGCGGGGTTTATTTTTACCCTTGTCGTCCCCCCTCCTCTCCTGTGCTGTCCTCACATTGTAGTGTGACTGAAACATCAGCTGGAGTATCAGACAGGGTTCTAATGGAACCTCTACAGAGCCTACAGAGGCCAGCTGCTGTACTGCCCTTTGTTAACGCTGACAATGAAGGAGGCAGACATTGGGGGGTGGGTTCTTACCGTGTGTGTGTGTGTGTGTGTGTGTGTGTGTGTGTGTGTGTGTGTGTGTGTGTGTGTGTGTGTGTGTGTGTGTGTGTGTGTGTGTGTGTGTGTGTGTGTGTGTGTGTGTGTGTGTGTCAGTCCATCACTCACCCTAGTGCCTGGTATTAACCTGACAGGGGTTTTAGTTAACACAGGATAAATATATAGGGTTTACAGGCTGTACTCAGATCTGTCCTTAGTCCTGCAAGCAGGGCCCAGTGTCCACTTTGGCTTGAGCCTCAACTGACGCAGAGCTACCCTTAGTGTAGTCAGTGGGTAATGCCGGGGTGGGGATAGCAACCCTTAGTGTAGTCAGTAGGTAATGCTGGGGTGGGGTGGGGATAGCAACCCTTAGTGTAGTCAGTGGGTAATGCTGGGGTTGGGATAGCAACCCTTAGTGTAGTCAGTGGGTAATGCTGGGGTTGGGATAGCAACCCTTAGTGTAGTCAGTAGGTAATGCTGGGGTTGGGATAGGGACCCTTAGTGTAGTCAGTGGGTAATGCTGGGGTTGGGATAGGGACCCTTAGTGTAGTCAGTGGGTAATGCTGGGGTTGGGATAGCTACCCTTAGTGTAGTCAGTGGGTAATGCTGGGGTGGGGTTGGGATAGCTACCCTTAGTGTAGTCAGTGGGTAATGCTGGGGTTGGGATAGCAACCCTTAGTGTAGTCAGTGGGTAATGCTGGGGTTGGGATAGCGACCCTTAGTGTAGTCAGTGGGTAATGCTGGGGTGGGGTTGGGATAGCTACCCTTAGTGTAGTCAGTGGGTAATGCTGGGGTTGGGATAGCGACCCTTAGTGTAGTCAGTGGGTAATGCTGGGGTGGGGTTGGGATAGCTACCCTTAGTGTAGTCAGTGGGTAATGCTGGGGTGGGGTTGGGATAGCTACCCTTAGTGTAGTCAGTGGGTAATGCTGGGGGGGTTGGGATGGGATAGACCCTTAGTGTAGTCAGTGGGTAATGCTGGGGTTGGGATAGCAACCCTTAGTGTAGTCAGTGGGTAATGCTGGGGTTGGGATAGGGACCCTTAGTGTAGTCAGTGGGTAATGCTGGGGTGGGGTTGGGATAGCGACCCTTAGTGTAGTCAGTGGGTAATGCTGGGGTGGGGTTGGGATAGCGACCCTTAGTGTAGTCAGTGGGTAATGCTGGGGTGGGGTTGGGATAGCAACCCTTAGTGTAGTCAGTGGGTAATGCTGGGGTGGGGTTGGGATAGCTACCCTTAGTGTAGTCAGTGGGTAATGCTGGGGTGGGGTTGGGATAGCTACCCTTAGTGTAGTCAGTGGGTAATGCTGGGGTTGGGATAGCGACCCTTAGTGTAGTCAGTGGGTAATGCTGGGGTGGGGTTGGGATAGCAACCCTTAGTGTAGTCAGTGGGTAATGCTGGGGTTGGGATAGCGACCCTTAGTGTAGTCAGTGGGTAATGCTGGGGTGGGGATTGGGATAGCACCCTTAGTGTAGTCAGTGGGTAATGATGGGGTGGGGTTGGGATAGCAACCCTTTGTGTAGTCAGTGGGTAATGCTGGGGTGGGGTTGGGATAGCAACCCTTAGTGTAGTCAGTGGGTAATGCTGGGGTTGGGAACCCCTTAGTGTAGTCAGTGGGTAATGCTGGGGTTGGGATAGCGACCCTTAGTGTAGTCAGTGGGTAATGCTGGGGTGGGGTTGGGATAGCAACCCTTAGTGTAGTCAGTGGGTAATGCTGGGGTTGGGATAGCGACCCTTAGTGTAGTCAGTGGGTAATGCTGGGGTGGGGTTGGGATAGCAACCCTTAGTGTAGTCAGTGGGTAATGCTGGGGTTGGGATAGCGACCCTTAGTGTAGTCAGTGGGTAATGCTGGGGTGGGGTTGGGATAGCTACCCTTAGTGTAGTCAGTGGGTAATGCTGGGGTTGGGATAGCAACCCTTAGTGTAGTCAGTGGGTAATGCTGGGGTTGGGATAGAGACCCTTAGTGTAGTCAGTGGGTAATGCTGGGGTTGGGTTGGGATAGCGACCCTTAGTGTAGTCAGTGGGTAATGCTGGGGTTGGGATAGTGACCCTTAGTGTAGTCAGTGGGTAATGCTGGGGTGGGGTTGGGATAGCTACCCTTAGTGTAGTCAGTGGGTAATGCTGGGGTTGGGAATAGCGACCCATAGTGTAGTCAGTGGGTAATGCTGCGGTTGGGATAGCGACCCTTAGTGTAGTCAGTGGGTAATGCTGGGGTTGGGTTAGGAGAGCAACCCTTAGTGTAGTCAGTGGGTAATGCTGGGGTTGGGATAGGGACCCTTAGTGTAGTCAGTGGGTAATGCCGGGGTGGGGTTGGGATAGCTACCCTTAGTGTAGTCATTGGGTAATGCCAGGGTGGGGTTGGGATAGCGACCCTTAGTGTAGTCAGTGGGTAATGCTGGGGTTGGGATAGCGACCCTTAGTGTAGTCAGTGGATAATGCTGGGGTTGGGATAGCGACCCTTCGTGTAGTCAGTGGGTAATGCTGGGTGGGGTTGGGATAGCTACCCTTAGTGTAGTCAGTGGGTAATGCTGGGGTTGGGATAGCAACCCTTAGTGTAGTCAGTGGGTAATGCTGGGGTTGGGATAGCGACCCTTAGTGTAGTCAGTGGGTAATGCTGGGGTTGGGATAGCGACCCTTAGTGTAGTCAGTGGATAATGCTGGGGTTGGGATAGCGACCCTTCGTGTAGTCAGTGGGTAATGCTGGGTGGGGTTGGGATAGCTACCCTTAGTGTAGTCAGTGGATAATGCTGGGGTTGGGATAGCAACCCTTAGTGTAGTCAGTGGGTAATGCTGGGGTTGGGATAGCGACCCTTAGTGTAGTCAGTGGGTAATGCTGGGGTTAGAATATCGACCCTTAGTGTAGTCAGTAGGTAATGCTGGGGTGGGGTTGGGATAGCAACCCTTAGTGTAGTCAGTGGGTAATGCTGGGGTTGGGTTGGGATAGCTACCCTTAGTGTAGTCAGTAGGTAATGCTGGGGTTAGAATATCGACCCTTAGTGTAGTCAGTAGGTAATGCTGGGGTTGGGATAGCTACCCTTAGTGTAGTCAGTGGGTAATGCTGGGGTTAGAATATCGACCCTTAGTGTAGTCAGTAGGTAATGCTGGGGTGGGGTTGGGATAGCAACCCTTAGTGTAGTCAGTGGGTAATGCTGGGGTTGGGATAGCTACCCTTAGTGTAGTCAGTGGGTAATGCTGGGGTTGGGATAGCTACCCTTAGTGTAGTCAGTGGGTAATGCTGGGGTTAGAATATCGACCCTTAGTGTAGTCAGTAGGTAATGCTGGGGTTGGGATAGCTACCCTTAGTGTAGTCAGTGGGTAATGCTGGGGTTGGGATAGCTACCCTTAGTGTAGTCAGTGGGTAATGCTGGGGTTGGGATAGCTACCCTTAGTGTAGTCAATGGGTAATGCTGGGGTTGGGATAGCTACCCTTAGTGTAGTCAGTAGGTAATGCTGGGGTTAGAATATCGACCCTTAGTGTAGTCAGTAGGTAATGCTGGGGTTGGGATAGCTACCCTTAGTGTAGTCAGTGGGTAATGCTGGGGTTAGAATATCGACCCTTAGTGTAGTCAGTAGGTAATGCTGGGGTGGGGTTGGGATAGCAACCCTTAGTGTAGTCAGTGGGTAATGCTGGGGTTGGGATAGCTACCCTTAGTGTAGTCAGTGGGTAATGCTGGGGTTGGGATAGCTACCCTTAGTGTAGTCAGTGGGTAATGCTGGGGTTAGAATATCGACCCTTAGTGTAGTCAGTAGGTAATGCTGGGGTTGGGATAGCTACCCTTAGTGTAGTCAGTGGGTAATGCTGGGGTTGGGATAGCTACCCTTAGTGTAGTCAGTGGGTAATGCTGGGGTTGGGATAGCTACCCTTAGTGTAGTCAGTGGGTAATGCTGGGGTTGGGATAGCTACCCTTAGTGTAGTCAATGGGTAATGCTGGGGTTGGGATAGCAACCCTTAGTGGATAATGCTGGGGTTGGGTTGTTTTTTTAGGTTGTCTGTGCACATGTGTGTGTCTGTTTTTGCATCTGTCTGTCTGTGCGTGTGTATGTGTGTATGTGTTTGTCTGTTTGTGCGCGTGCACGCGTGTGTCTGTTAGTCTGTGCGTGTGCATGTGTGTATGTGTGTATGTGTTTGTCTGTTTGTGCGTGTGCACGCGTGTGTCTGTTAGTCTGTCTGTATGTGTTTGTCTGTTTGTGCGTGTGCATGTCTGTGTCTGTTAGTCTGTCCGTGTGCATGCTTGTGTCTGTTAGTCTGTGCGTGTGCATGTCTGTGTCTGTTAGTCTGTCCGTGTGCATGCTTGTGTCTGTTAGTCTGTGCGTGTGCATGCTTGTGTCTGTTAGTCTGTGCGTGTGCACGCGTGTGTCTGTTAGTCTGTGCGTGTGCATGCTTGTGTGCGTGTGGTTCAGGAAGCAAGCAGCCGTTTGCATGGTGTGTTCAGCAGCAGTGTTTACTGTGAGGAGCGCCAGGTGACTGAGCTGCAGTTTGGTTTTTAACAACTCCTTCAGCTGGAATTTATGTCTCTGTGTGAAGAGAGGCCACAGATATCACAGTCCCAAATGGCACCCTATTCACTCCGTAGTGCACTACTTTAGACTAGATGTCCATGGACCCTGGTCTGAAGTAGTGCACTACATAGGGAATAGGTTGCCATTTGGGAGGAACTTCCAAGGTTATTATGGGGAAATTAGCCAAGTTTTAAACAGTGGGCCACGACCAGATGACCAGTCACGACCCCCTTAATATACCTCTAATGATGTCATTTACCATGCAGCCATAAACACGGTCTGGAATGAGTCTCTCCGTCTCCGTGGAGATCTGCTGAAGAGCTAGGTATTGGGCTGACACACACACACACACACACACACACACACACACACACACACACACACACACACACACACACACACACACACACACACACACACACACACACACACACACACACACACACACACACACACACACACACACACGAGAGGCTAGCCTTATAAGCTGTAGTGTCCTCTAAAGCAGGAGTTATTAACAATGTTTCTCTCCCCTAATGCCTCTCACGGTGGATTAATATCATCAGGACTAAAAGGTACTAATGTTTACAGTTTTACACTGTCCAATAATAATGTAATAATGTAATAATGTAATAATGTTGATTGATACCTGATGAAGCTAAGACCTTAAGGACTATATCTATATATCTATATATCTATATATCTCTCTCTCTCTCTCTCTCTCTCTCTCTCTCTCTCTCTCTCTCTCTCTCTCTCTCTCTCTCTCTCTCTCTATATATATATATGATTACTATTAATGCTTGTTGGTTTTTATATTAAACCAGTTAGTTTCTGTTTGAATGTTGTTTTCCTTTAATGTTGATGTGCAGAAAGTACTAAAGAGCCTGAACACCATCAGTCCTGAAATACACCATCAGTCCTGATAGAAACACCCCATCAGTCCTGATAGAAACACACCATCAGTCCTGAAACACACCATCAGTCCTGAAACACACCATCAGTCCTGAAAGAAACACACCATCAGTCCTGATAGAAACACACCATCAGTCCTGAAACACACCATCAGTCCTGAAACACACCATCAGTCCTGATAGAAACACACCATCAGTCCTGATAGAAACACACCATCAGTCCTGATAGAAACACACCATCAGTCCTGAAACACACCATCAGTCCTGAAACACACCATCAGTCCTGATAGAAACACACCATCAGTCCTGAAACACACCATCAGTCCTGAAACACACCATCAGTCCTGATAGAAACACACCATCAGTCCTGAAACACACCATCAGTCCTGATAGAAACACACCATCAGTCCTGATAGAAACACACCATCAGTCCTGAAACACACCATCAGTCCTGAAACACACCATCAGTCCTGATAGAAACTAAACATTGCCACTATTAAAAGATGTTAGGATAAGAAAAAGTAATTTTAGTTCTTTCCATGTCAGTTCATTGACTTAGTATCTAAGTGGTGCTGTGATGTGGGTGTGACAACAGCTATTGTTCTCTTTAGGTGTGGGCAGTGGACCTGGACCTGAGCTATAGTAACCAGTTGGCCATGACCCAGCTGATGCTCATGATGACGGGGGGAAGCCTGGACTGTCGGACCAGTCGTCTGGAGGTCCCCCTCACCAAGCCCTTCCTACGACAGAAAGGATCCATAGAAACTGCTGTAGGCGTTCCTTTAGTTTCTCATCTCTGTTATCCTCAAACAGATTTTACAATATGTTTTAGAGTCCTGTTTCTTCCTGTAGAATGTCCCTATGACCCCCACCAACCTGTTTCTGACCCCCACCCCCCACCCTCCTACCACCAACAACCTGCTTCTCACCACCCCTACCACCAACAACCTGCTTCTCACCACCATCATCTCTACGTCCTCCATCACCTCCACATCCTCCACCACCTCCACTTCCACCACCTCCACATCCTCCATCACCTCCACATCCTCCACCACCTCCTCCTCCTCCTCCACCACCTCCACATCCTCCGTCACCTCCACATCCTCCACCACCTCCTCCTCCACCACGTCCACATCCTCCTCCACATCCTCCACCACCTCCACATCCTCCACATCCTCTACCCACTCCACATCCTCCTCCACCACCTCCACATCCTCCTCCACCACCTCCACATCCACCACCACCTCCACATCCTCCTCCACCACATCCACATCCTCCTCCACCACCTCCACATCCTCCTCCACCACCTCCACATCCTCCTCCACCACCTCCACATCCTCCACCACCTCCACATCCACCACCACCTCCACATCCTCCACCACCTCCACATCCTCCTCCACCACCTCCACATCCTCCTTCACATCCTCCACCACCTCCACATCCTCCTCCAACACCTCCACATTCTCCTCCACCTCCTCCACCACCTCCACATCCTCCACCACCTCCACATCCTCCACCAACACCTCCACATTCTCCTCCACCTCCTCCACCACCTCCACATCCACCACCACCTCCACATCCTCCACCACCTCCACCTCCTCCACCACCTCCACATCCACCACCACCTCCACATCCTCCTCCAACACCTCCACATTCTCCTCCACCTCCTCCACCACCTCCACATCCACCACCACCTCCACATCCTCCACCACCTCCACATCCTCCTTCACATCCTCCACCACCTCCACATCCTCCTCCAACACCTCCACATTCTCCTCCACCTCCTCCACCACCTCCACCTCCTCCACCACCTCCACATCCTCCACCACCTCCACATCCTCCTCCACCACCTCCACATCCTCCTCCAACACCTCCACATCCTCCTCCACCACCTCCACATCCTCCTCCACCTCCTCCACCACCTCCACATCCTCCACCACCACCACCACCTCCTCCTCTACCACCTCCACATCCTCCACTACCTCCACATCCTCAACCACCTCCACATCCTCCACATCCTCCACCACATCCTCCTTCACATCCTCCACCACCTCCACATCCTCCTCCACATCCTCCACCCACTCCACATCCTCCTCCACCACCTCCACATCCACCACCACCTCCACATCCTCCTCCACATCCTCCTCCACCACCTCCATATCCTCCACCACCTCCACATCCTCCTCCACCACCTCCACATCCTCCACCACCTCCACATCCTCCACCACTTCCTCCACCACCTCCACATCCTCCACATCCTCCTCCACCACCTCCACATCCTCCACCACCTCCACATCCTCCTCCTCTTCCTCCACCACCTCCACATCCTCCACATCCTCCTCCACCACCTCCACATCCTCCTCCTCTTCCTCCACTACCTCCACCTCCTCCACATCCTTCTCCTCCTCCTCCACATCCTCCACCTCCTCCTCTTCTTCCTCCACTACCTCCAGGTCCTCCTCTACATCCTCTTCCTCTACATCCTCCACTTCCTCCTCCTCTTCCTCCACCACCTCCACCACCATCACACCCCTCAGGCCTTATTGCCGAAATCTATCATTGAATATTGTCTCAGTGTGTCACAATAAGATCCACCCACATTGATCCGTGTTTATTTATTTAAATACAACTAAATACTGTAATTACGTCCTCCCTGCTCTGGCCTGTACCCAACTGGTGCTTAGCTGCTAAATTAATCCATTATCATTTTGACTGATGAGCCTGGATAATGAAGCCATTAATAATGCATAGATAGTGTTCATTATGCAAGCTGTGGTGTGTGTGTGTGTTTGTTTGCGCGTGCCTGAACAGAGCGCCGCATTAGATCAGCTTGACGCTCATCAGCCAGCCAGGCCTCTAAACAATACACTCCTTTTATTAGGAGAGACACACAGGAGTCTAGGCTTGTTAGTCTGCCACTGGTCTTATTTCATCAAACATCCATTTACATTCAGGTGTGTGTGTGTGTGTGTGTGTGTGTTTGCGCGTGTGTGTGCGTGCGTGAGTGCGTACGCGTGCGTGTGTGTGTGATCTCTCGATGCACCAGTACCACAACAATATGTCTCCGACCCTGCTCTCTGCTGCGTGATAATGTCTTTAGAACTGGCCTATCATTAGAGACCACTGGATATTACAAACACAATTAAATCCCTGCTGGGCAGACATACTTTTATTGTTGTGTGAGGAGACTGGCTCTGACAAATGGAAGCACACGGCCATCACAATGAGTTATGGGCAGAAGCTGGGTCTCTGAAGCAGACAGGGGGGGTTTAGTCCTGCTGCTGGGTCTCTGAAGCAGACAGGGGGGTTTTAGTCCTGAAGCTGGGTCTCTGAAGCAGACAGGGGCTTTTAGTCCTGAAGCTGGGTCTCTGAAGCAGACAGGGGGTTTAGTCCTGAAGCTGGGTCTCTGAAGCAGACATGGGGTTTTAGTCCTGAAGCTGGGTCTCTGAAGCAGACAGGGGGCGTTTAGTCCTGAAGCTGGGTCTCTGAAGCAGACAGGGGCTTTTAGTCCTGAAGCTGGGTCTCTGAAGCAGACAGGGGCTTTTAGTCCTGAAGCTGGGTCTCTGAAGCAGACAGGGCGTTTAGTCCTGAAGCTGGATCTCTGAAGCAGACAGGGGGGTTTTAGTCCTGAAGCTGGGTCCCTGAAGCAGACAGGGGCTTTTAGTCCTGAAGCCAGGTCTCTGAAGCAGACAGGGGCTTTTAGTCCTGAAGCTGGGTCTCTGAAGCAGACAGGGGGTGTTTAGTCCTGAAGCCGGGTCTCTGAAGCAGACAGGGGGTTTTAGTCCTGAAGCCGGGTCTCTGAAGCAGACAGGGGGTTTTAGTCCTGAAGCTGGGTCTCTGAAGCAGACAGGGGCTTTTAGTCCTGAAGCTGGGTCTCTGAAGCAGACAGGGGGTTTTAGTCCTGAAGCTGGATCTCTGAAGCAGACAGGGGCGTTTAGTCCTGCTGCCTCTCTTCTGCGTAATTTTAGTCCTGCTGCCTCTCTTCTGCGTAATTTTAGTCCTGCTGCCTCTGAATTCTACTTATGTTTCTGGATATAAGTATTGTACTATTGTGTGTTTCACCATACAAATATAATGACATAGAACTGGAATGATAAATTCAGACAAATTGCCATGGTCTTAGAGGCTTTGGCATTTTTAGTCATTTTATTTCTATACAATTGCCCCACTATTCTAATGATGTTTTCTATCCCAAACGTAAACTTAAAGACTATTGGAGTCATGATGCTATCAACTGTATCTGGTATCTGGCATCATGTGTCAGTGACCTGGCATGTCGTTTCAAACACATTCATTTGTTCCCCCCCCTCCAATTAATTATGGAAGGCCCAACAGTTAACCCACGTGTGCCCCCTGCTGCCCAGCGCTCATCACGTTCGCTAATCACACATACTCCCCAAACACCGTTATTACAAATCACACAGTATACTCCCCGACCTCAACACTGTACGACCCTAAGGACATGTGTAGGAACTTAACAGCGACTTCTACTCCATGCACACTGGCACCACAATGCTCCATGACAATTAAACTCTAACCCAGAATGGAATTCAACATTATGCCCCATAATAATGAGGTGATATGCCACACACACCCCACCCCCGGCCAATAGGGTCAACATTACGCCACCCCCCCTGGCCAATAGGGTCAACATTATGCCACACCCACCCGGCCAATAGGTTCAACATTATGCCACACACACCCCTGGCCAATAGGTTCAACATTATGCCACACCCACCCGGCCAATAGGTTCAACTTTATGCCACACACACCCCTGGCCAATAGGTTCAACATTATGCCCCACACACCCCTGGCCAATAAAATCAACATTATGCCAATAGGGTCAACATTATGCCACACACACCCCTGGCCAATAGGTTCAACATTATGCCACACCCACCCGGCCAATAGGTTCAATATTATGCCACACACACTCCAGCCAATAGGTTCAATATTATGCCACCCATCCGGCCAATAGGGTCACATTATGCTAGCCCCCCGGCCAATAGGGTCATTAACACATACTGGAGGAGTTACAGACAAGCTACAGTTGCTAGCTTAGCTAACAAGCTAGCTACGTCACATCAACACATACTGGAGGAGTTACAGACTAGCTGCAGTGGCTAACTTAGCTAACAAACTAGCTATGCCACATCAACACATACTGGAGGAGTTACAGACTAGCTACAGTTGCCAGCTTAGCTAACAAGCTAGCTACGTCACATCAACATACACTGGAGAAGTTACAGACTAGCTACAGTTGCTAGCTTAGCTAACAAGCTAGCTACGTCACATCAATACATACTGGAGGAGTTACAGACTAGCTACAGTTGCTAGCTTAGCTAACAAGCTAGCTACGTCACATCAACATACACTGGAGGAGTTACAGACTAGCTGCAGTTGCTAGTTGGACCGTTTTTCGTGGCCGAAGTGGACCTGTATAACCAAATAGGAGTTATAATGCAATAATACAGCATCTGCCCACTAGGCTATATACTTCCTGTTTACCTCTTCCATAATCACCAGGCTATATGCTTCCTGTTTACCTCTTCCACAATCACCAGGCTATATACTTCCTGTTTACCTCTTCCACAATCACCAGGCTATATACTTCCTGTTTACCTCTTCCATAATCACCAGGCTATATGCTTCCTGTTTACCTCTTCCACAATCACCAGGCGAAATACTTCCTGTTTACCTCTTCCACAATCACCAGGCTATATACTTCCTGTTTACCTCTTCCACAATCACCAGGCTATATACTTCCTGTTTACCTCTTCCACAATCACCAGGATATATACTTCCTGTTTACCTCTTCCACAATCACCAGGCTATATACTTCCTGTTTACCTCTTCCACAATCACCAGGCTATATACTTCCTGTTTACCTCTTCCACAATCACCAGGATATATACTTCCTGTTTACCTCTTCCACAATCACCAGGATATATACTTCCTGTTTACCTCTTCCACAATCACCAGGATATATACTTCCTGTTTACCTCTTCCACAATCACCAGGCTATATACTTCCTGTTTACCTCTTCCACAATCACCAGGATATATACTTCCTGTTTACCTCTTCCACAATCACCAGGATATATACTTCCTGTTTACCTCTTCCACAATCACCAGGATATATACTTCCTGTTTACCTCTTCCACAATCACCAGGATATATACTTCCTGTTTACCTCTTCCACAATCACCAGGATATATACTTCCTGTTTGCCTCTTCCACAATCACCAGGATATATACTTCCTGTTTGCCTCTTCCGCATTCGTTCTCTCTGACTTCATCTCTTCCACAATCACCAGGCTATATACTTCCTGTTTACCTCTTCCACAATCACCAGGATATATACTTCCTGTTTACCTCTTCCACATTCGGTCTCTCTGACTTCATCTCTTTCACTCTCTTCTAAACCTTTTTCCATGCAGGTCATTTCCCTTTTAAATGTTGCTATCTCTTTACATCTTCTGTGTCTGTGGCTTCATCTTCATTTCTTTGTTACTAATTGTGATAATGGTACAGTAGCACTAGTCGTGGTAATGGTTCTCTCTCCAGCTCCCAGCGGTGGCCAGTCGCTATGCTGTCCTGGGGAGCCGGCTGCTCCACACCAACCTGTCCATGGTGCACTATAGTGTCTTCTTCCAGATGTGCAAGGCTCAAGGCATCGGCTTCGACATCAAGGTACGGCCTCGTCTCTGTCCTACCCTGTCACTGATAGGTTAGAAAAATGAATATGTCAAATCACATGTATTTATAAAGCCCTTCTTACATCAGCTGATGTCACAAAGTGCTGTACAGAAACCCAGCCTAAAAACCCCCTCAAAACAGCAAGCAATGCAGGTGTAGAAGCATGTTTGTTAAAATAAACACAGTGTATTATCGTCTGTGTTGTAGGAAAAACAAGGCACGGTCTTTGTTCTCCACGACAGCTGTGAGCGATACAGTCTGGGGATGGTGTGAGTATCTTTCATATGAACACACTAAACACACACAGAACACACACAGAACACACACACAAGGCCTTTTGGGTTCACTTGAACCTGTTCTGTTAAAATGAATGAGAGAGAACAGAGAGTTTTAACTGAACAGGAGAGTGCTGAAGACATTCCTTCAAAGGATTAGCATGTCCCTTTTGGTTTAGTTAATGGCAAATCCTCAGCAGTTTGTATGGAATGGGTTATTGAGGATACTGTAATCTAATCACACCAATCCTGGGGCTTACACGCTACTGCTGATGAACTCTTTGTCTGTACACCACATCTCTCCCCAACGACTGGGGATCAACTCAGCTGAAGTAGCTCATTTAGCTACTACACACACACGCACGCACGCACGCGCGCGACACACGCACGCACGCACGCGCGCACACACGCACGCACACGCACGCGCACACACACACACACACACACACACACACACACACACACACACACACACACACACACACACACACACACACACACACACACACACACCGCTGACGACCCGACAGTAGCTGATGACTGTAGGCAGGGATGGACTTGGTCTACAAAACGTCCCTGGAGTGGACTTGAACCCAAACCATTCATTCTCTTGGTTGTTGGCGGTAGGGTTCATTCTCTTGGTTGTTGGTGCATTGGGGGTTCATTCTCTTGGTTGTTGGTGCATTGGGGGTTCCTTCTCTTGGTTGTTGGTGCATTGGGGGTTCATTCTCTTGGTTGTTGGTGCATTGGGGGTTGTTGGAGGTGGGGGTTCATTCTCTTGGTTGTTGGTACATTGGGGGTTCATTCTCTTGGTTGTTGGTGCATTGGGGGTTCATTCTCTTGGTTGTTGGTGCATTGGGGGTTGTTGGGGGTGGGGTTCATTCTCTTGGTTGTTGGTACATTGGGGGTTCATTCTCTTGGTTGTTGGTGCATTGGGGGTTCATTCTCTTGGTTGTTGGTGCATTGGGGGTTCATTCTCTTGGTTGTTGGTGCATTGGGGGTTCATTCTCTTGGTTGTTGGTGCATTGGGGGTTCATTCTCTTGGTTGTTGGTACATTGGGGGTTCATTCTCTTGGTTGTTGGTGCATTGGGGGTTCATTCTCTTGGTTGTTGGTGCATTGGGGGTTGTTGGAGGTGGGGGTTCATTCTCTTGGTTGTTGGTACATTGGGGGATTCATTCTCTTGGTTGTTGGTGCATTGGGGGTTCATTCTCTTGGTTGTTGGTGCATTGGGGGTTGTTGGAGGTGGGGGTTCATTCTCTTGGTTGTTGGTACATTGGGGGTTCATTCTCTTGGTTGTTGGTGCATTGGGGGTTCATTCTCTTGGTTGTTGGTGCATTGGGGGTTGTTGGGGGTGGGGTTCATTCTCTTGGTTGTTGGTACATTGGGGGTTCTTGGGGGTGGGGTTCATTCTCTTGGTTGTTGGTGCATTGGGGGTTCTTGGGGGTGGGGTTCATTCTCTTGGTTCTTGGTGCATTGGGGGTTCTTGGGGGTGGGGTTCATTCTCTTGGTTGTTGGTACATTGGGGGTTCTTGGGGGTGGGGTTCATTCTCTTGGTTGTTGGTGCATTGGGGGTTCTTGGGGGTGGGGTTCATTCTCTTGGTTGTTGATGCATTGGGGGTTCATTCTCTTGGTTGTTGGTGCATTGGGGTGGGGTTCATTCTCTTGGTTGTTAGTACATTGGGGTTCTTGGGGGTGGGGTTCATTCTCTTGGTTGTTGGTGCATTGGGGGTTCTTGGGGGTGGGGAATATAATTCATTGTATTTTTCACATTTGGGAGGGTCTCGAATGGTTGAGGGTATTGGGGAACTGTGGGGGATCTTGGGGGTTCGGGTTCACGTTTTTGGCCTGGTGGGAGATCAGTCAACGTGCCCTTGAGCAAGACCCTGGATGGACCCTGGATGCTTCTGTGTGTCGCTCTGAATGGGAATCTGTTGGAGGACTGGTGTGATGTAGTTGTTGGATGACTGGTGTGATGTAGTTGTTGGATGACTGGTGTGATGTAGTTGTTAGATGACTGGTGTGATGTAGTTGTTAGATGACTGGTGTGATGTAGTTGTTGGATGACTGGTGTGATGTAGTTGTTAGATGACTGGTGTGGTGTAGTTGTTGGATGACTGGTGTGATGTAGTTGTTGGATGACTGGTGTGATGTAGTTGTTGGATGACTGGTGTGATGTAGTTGTTGGATGACTGGTGTGATGTAGTTGTTAGATGACTGGTGTGGTGTAGTTGTTGGATGACTGGTGTGATGTATTTGTTGGATGACTGGTGTGATGTAGTTGTTGGATGACTGGTGTGGTGTAGTTGTTGGATGACTGGTGTGGTGTAGTTGTTGGATGACTGGTGTGGTGTAGTTGTTAGATGACTGGTGTGGTGTAGTTGTTGGATGACTGGTGTGGTGTAGTTGTTAGATGACTGGTGTGGTGTAGTTGTTGGATGACTGGTGTGGTGTAGTTGTTGGATGACTGGTGTGGTGTAGTTGTTGGATGACTGGTGTGATGTAGTTGTTGGATGACTGGTGTGATGTAGTTGTTGGATGACTGGTGTGGTGTAGTTGTTGGATGACTGGTGTGGTGTAGTTGTTGGATGACTGGTGTGATGTAGTTGTTGGATGACTGGTGTGGTGTAGTTGTTGGATGACTGGTGTGGTGTAGTTGTTGGATGACTGGTGTGGTGTAGTTGTTGGATGACTGGTGTGGTGTAGTTGGATGACTGGTGTGATGTAGTTGGATGACTGGTGTGGTGTAGTTGTTGGATGACTGGTGTGATGTAGTAGTTGGATGACTGGTGTGATGTAGTTGTTGGATGACTGGTGTGGTGTAGTTGGATGACTGGTGTGGTGTAGTTGTTGGATGACTGGTGTGGTGTAGTTGTTGGATGACTGGTGTGGTGTAGTTGTTGGATGACTGGTGTGGTGTAGTTGTTGGATGACTGGTGTGGTGTAGTTGTTGGATGACTGGTGTGGTGTAGTTGGATGACTGGTGTGGTGTAGTTGTTGGATGACTGGTGTGGTGTAGTTGTTGGATGACTGGTGTGGTGTAGTTGTTGGATGACTGGTGTGATGTAGTTGTTGGATGACTGGTGTGATGTAGTTGTTGGATGACTGGTGTGGTGTAGTTGTTGGATGACTGGTGTGGTGTAGTTGTTGGATGACTGGTGTGATGTAGTTGTTGGATGACTGGTGTGGTGTAGTTGTTGGATGACTGGTGTGATGTAGTTGTTGGATGACTGGTGTGATGTAGTTGTTGGATGACTGGTGTGATGTAGTTGTTGGATGACTGGTGTGATGTAGTTGTTGGATGACTGGTGTGATGTAGTTGTTGGATGACTGGTGTGATGTAGTTGTTGGATGACTGGTGTGGTGTAGTTGTTGGATGACTGGTGTGATGTAGTTGTTGGATGACTGGTGTGATGTAGTTGTTGGATGACTGGTGTGATGTAGTTGTTGGATGACTGGTGTGATGTAGTTGTTGGATGACTGGTGTGGTGTAGTTGTTGGATGACTGGTGTGATGTAGTTGTTGGATGACTGGTGTGATGTAGTTGTTGGATGACTGGTGTGATGTAGTTGTTGGATGACTGGTGTGGTGTAGTTGTTGGATGACTGGTGTGATGTAGTTGTTGGATGACTGGTGTGATGTAGTTGTTGGATGACTGGTGTGGTGTAGTTGTTGGATGACTGGTGTGATGTAGTTGTTGGATGACTGGTGTGATGTAGTTGTTGGATGACTGGTGTGATGTAGTTGTTGGATGACTGGTGTGGTGTAGTTGTTGGATGACTGGTGTGATGTAGTTGTTGGATGACTGGTGTGATGTAGTTGTTGGATGACTGGTGTGATGTAGTTGTTGGATGACTGGTGTGATGTAGTTGTTGGATGACTGGTGTGGTGTAGTTGTTGAATGACTGGTGTGGTGTAGTTGTTGGATGACTGGTGTGATGTAGTTGTTGGATGACTGGTGTGATGTAGTTGTTAGATGACTGGTGTGGTGTAGTTGTTGGATGACTGGTGTGATGTAGTTGTTAGATGACTGGTGTGGTGTAGTTGTTGGATGACTGGTGTGGTGTAGTTGTTGGATGACTGGTGTGGTGTAGTTGTTGGATGACTGGTGTGGTGTAGTTGTTGGATGACTGGTGTGGTGTAGTTGTTGGATGACTGGTGTGGTGTAGTTGTTGGATGACTGGTGTGGTGTAGTTGTTGGATGACTGGTGTGGTGTAGTTGTTGGATGACTGGTGTGGTGTCGTTGTTGAGCGGCGTCACTGCCAAGTATATTGTATTTTTCGGATATTCAATAAATAAATAAATAAATAAATAAAAATTAAAAACGGTTCTCCTACAGGTACAGCCAAAGAACACTTTTGGAGTATAGCGACAGTATGGAATTCACAACTAAATATTTGCCCGCTAGATACGATATCTTATCATTTAATGGTCTAAAATGTGCTATATGCAGTTGTACATTTGGTTAGCTAACTCAGTAGCTAGTTATCTTTCTATCTTAGTGGTTAGCTTCTTGCAGAATCAAGCTCCTCTTGATAACAGCAGAGAATACCCTCCTGGCTATCATTTGTTTTGTGTGTGCAGCAAACTGTGAGTTACTTTTATAACTGTGGTCCTTCTGTAGCTCAGTTGGTAAAACATGGCGCTTGTAACGCCAGGGTAGTGGGTTCGATTCCCGGGACCACCCATACGTAGAATGTATGCACACATGACTGTAAGTCGCTTTGGATAAAAGCGTCTGCTAAATGGCATATATTATTATATATTATAACTGGCCAGTTGAGAACACCTTTATTTAACCAGGTAGGCCAGTTGAGAACACCTTTATTTAACCAGGTAGGCCAGTTGAGAACACCTTTATTTAACCAGGTAGGCCAGTTGAGAACACCTTTATTTAACCAGGTAGGCCAGTTGAGAACACCTTTATTTAACCAGGTGGCCAGTTGAGAACACCTTTATTTAACCAGGTAGGCCAGTTGAGAACACCTTTATTTAACCAGGTAGGCTAGTTGAGAACACCTTTATTTAACCAGGTGGCCAGTTGAGAACACCTTTATTTAACCAGGTAGGCCAGTTGAGAACACCTTTATTTAACCAGGTAGGCCAGTTGAGAACACCTTTATTTAACCAGGTAGGCCAGTTGAGAACACCTTTATTTAACCAGGTAGGCCAGTTGAGAACACCTTTATTTAACCAGGTAGGCCAGTTGAGAACACCTTTATTTAACCAGGTAGGCCAGTTGAGAACACCTTTATTTAACCAGGTAGGCCAGTTGAGAACACCTTTATTTAACCAGGTAGGCCAGTTGAGAACACCTTTATTTAACCAGGTAGGCCAGTTGAGAACACCTTTATTTAACCAGGTAGGCCAGTTGAGAACACCTTTATTTAACCAGGTAGGCCAGTTGAGAACACCTTTATTTAACCAGGTAGACCAGTTGAGAACACCTTTATTTAACCAGGTAGGCCAGTTGAGAACACCTTTATTTAACCAGGTAGGCCAGTTGAGAACAAGTTCTCATTTACAACTGCGACCTGGCCAAGATAAAGCACAGCAGTGCGACACAAACAACAACACAGAGATACACATGGAATAAACAAAACATACAGTCAATAATACTTACCCCCTCCCAATCCCTCCTTCCCCAAAACCAAAATGTAAATAGATTGTGTCTTCCTGTATTATACTGCTGATAAAAAATGTTTATTAGATTCTGCTGAGACGTTTACTTTACGTTGGTAATCTTTTCTTATATTAGTTCTTATTGTTGTTGTATTGTCCAGAAGGAAATCTTTTCTTATATTAGTTCTTATTGTTGTTGTATTGTCCAGAAGGAACCTGCCGCTAAGCATTTCGTTGGACAGTATCTACCATGTGTATCCCAACATACATACAACTAATACAACTTGAAAACACAGTGTCTACCATGTGTATCCCAACATACATACGACTAATACAACTTGAAAACACAGCGTCTACCATGTGTATCCCAACATACATACGACTAATACAACTTGAAAACACAGCGTCTACCATGTGTATCCCAACATACATACGACTAATACAACTTGAAAACACAGCGTCTACCATGTGTATCCCAACATACATACGACTAATACAACTTGAAAACACAGCGTCTACCATGTGTATCCCAACATACATACGACTAATACAACTTGAAAACACAGTGTCTACCATGTGTATCCCAACATACATACGACTAATACAACTTGAAAACACAGCGTCTACCATGTGTATCCCAACATACATACGACTAATACAACTTGAAAACACAGTGTCTACCATGTGTATCCCAACATACATACGACTAATACAACTTGAAAACACAGTGTCTACCATGTGTATCCCAACATACATACGACTAATACAACTTGAAAACACAGTGTCTACCATGTGTATCCCAACATACATACGACTAATACAACTTGAAAACACAGTGTCTACCATGTGTATCCCAACATACATACGACTAATACAACTTGAAAACACAGTGTCTACCATGTGTATCCCAACATACATACGACTAATACAACTTGAAAACGACAAGCCGAACGCGGTGATTGGTGTGATTGTCCGCGCTGGCGATCGTTAGTGGGTTTTGTCCATTGTGTCGTTAACAGAACCGTCGGTGACGACCTCCAGGGAGCCCTGATGACCTTCGCTCGTAACCTGTCCGTCATCCATCAGGAGATATCAGCTCCCAACATGCAGGGAGAGACTAACTTTAAGGTACACTGTTAAATGAGCTAAATCAAATCAAATCGAATTGTATTTGTCACATACACATGGTTAGCAGATGTTAATGCGAGTGTAGCGAAATGCTTCTAGCTGTAACAACCTCACAGATAAGTTACAGCCGACGTGTGATATTAGCGGCGTATTGTGAGTTGATGAACAATTTATTAATTTATTTCAAACATGCAAGCAAGCCAATTTCCTATGGAAATGTCTGACCTGAGAATGTTTCAAACAGGGAGGGCATTGGGACATCAGCTGTCCCTGCCTATATAATCCACAAGAGAGGGAGTCTAGAGCTAGCTGGTTACGCTCGGCTCAGGAAGTGAGCTGGTTACGCTCGGCTCAGGAAGTGAGCTGGTTACGCTCGGCTCAGGAAGTGAGCTGGTTACGCTCGGCTCAGGAAGTGAGCTGGTTACGCTCGGCTCAGGAAGTGAGCTGGTTACGCTCGGCTCAGGAAGTGAGCTGGTTACGCTCGGCTCAGGAAGTGAGCTGGTTACGCTCGGCTAAGGAAGTGAGCTGGTTACGCTCGGCTCAGGAAGTGAGCTGGTTACGCTCGGCTAAGGAAGTGAGCTGGTTACGCTCGGCTAAGGAAGTGAGCTGGTTACGCTCGGCTCAGGAAGTGAGCTGGTTACGCTCGGCTCAGGAAGTGAGCTGGTTACGCTCGGCTCAGGAAGTGAGCTAGTTACGCTCGGCTCAGGAAGTGAGCTGGTTACGCTCGGCTCAGGAAGTGAGCTGGTTACGCTCGGCTCAGGAAGTGAGCTGGTTACGCTCGGCTCAGGAAGTGAGCTGGTTACGCTCGGCTCAGGAAGTGAGCTGGTTACGCTCGGCTCAGGAAGTGAGCTGGTTACGCTCGGCTCAGGAAGTGAGCTAGTTACGCTCGGCTCAGGAAGTGAGCTGGTTACGCTCGGCTCAGGAAGTGAGCTGGTTACGCTCGGCTCAGGAAGTGAGCTGGTTACGCTCGGTTCAGGAAGTGAGCTGGTTACGCTCGGCTCAGGAAGTGAGCTGGTTACGCGCTCGGTTCAGGAAGTGAGCTGGTTACGCTCGGCTCAGGAAGTGAGCTGGTTACGCTCGGTTCAGGAAGTGAGCTGGTTACGCTCGGCTCAGGAAGTGAGCTGGTTACGCTCGGCTCAGGAAGTGAGCTGGTTACGCTCGGCTCAGGAAGTGAGCTGGTTACGCTCGGCTCAGGAAGTGAGCTGGTTACGCTCGGCTCAGGAAGTGAGCTGGTTACGCTCGGCTCAGGAAGTGAGCTGGTTACGCTCGGCTCAGGAAGTGAGCTGGTTACGCTCGGCTCAGGAAGTGAGCTGGTTACGCTCGGCTCAGGAAGTGAGCTGGTTACGCTCGGCTCAGGAAGTGAGCTGGTTACGCTCGGCTCAGGAAGTGAGCTGGTTACGCTCGGCTCAGGAAGTGAGCTGGTTACGCTCGGCTCAGGAAGTGAGCTGGTTACGCTCGGATCAGGAAGTGAGCTGGTTACGCTCGGCTCAGGAAGTGAGCTGGTTACGCTCGGCTCAGGAAGTGAGCTGTAGAAGTTATTCAATGCTTTTCAATAAGGAACATGTAGAATTGGAACGTTGCTTTACTTTCTGAACTGACTGGAATTGGAACGTTGCTTTACTTTCTGAACTGACTGGAATTGGAACGTTGCTTTACTTTCTGAACTGACTGGAATTGGAACGTTGCTTTACTTTCTGAACTGACTGGAATTGGAATGTTGCTTTACTTTCTGAACTGACTGGAATTGGAACGTTGCTTTACTTTCTGAACTGACTGGAATTGGAACGTTGCTTTACTTTCTGAACTGACTGGAATTGGAACGTTGCTTTACTTTCTGAACTGACTGGAATTGGAACGTTGCTTTACTTTCTGAACTGACTGGAATTGGAACGTTGCTTTACTTTCTGAACTGACTGGAATTGGAATGTTGCTTTACTTTCTGAACTGACTGGAATTGGAACGTTGCTTTACTTTCTGAACTGACTGGAATTGGAACGTTGCTTTACTTTCTGAACTGACTGGAATTGGAACGTTGCTTTACTTTCTGAACTGACTGGAATTGGAACGTTGCTTTACATTCTGAACTGACTGGAATTGGAACGTTGCTTTACTTTCTGAACTGACTGGAATTGGAATGTTGCTTTACTTTCTGAACTGACTGGAATTGGAATGTTGCTTTACTTTCTGAACTGACTGGAATTGGAATGTTGCTTTACTTTCTGAACTGACTGGAATTGACCCCTGAGTTGTGAGCGGTACAGTTATAGACATCGTGTTTGTTCGTGAACTGTAAAGCCTGTTCATTTGTGTTTACCTGCAGGATCTGATTAGAGACATAGAAGAGGTTTTGGGAATGACCGTCCAGAATAAAGCCCAAGTGACCGAGGAAGAAGAGAAGACTGCTGCTGTCGCTGTCCGGACTAAACTGGATCACTGACCCCCCCCCTCCCACACACACACACACACTACTAGGATGACTTAGTCACTTTAACGGAAGAAATGCGACCGTTTTGATCAGATCAATGCCAATTATTCCAACTGATCGTTTCAAACACTATTATCTATTTCTATATGTATTTCATAGAGTTTATCATACTTACTAGGGACAAATACATTATTCTATCCTTGGACAACTGTGAACTCTGTTATTGTGTGATTGTTCGAACTGTAACCTAAACACAATCAGGGAACAAGTTGTATTTAGAGCTAAAAAAACATTTTAAAAATAATTTTATTATAGATTCAAATATGCATTTAATGTAGAGAGTAATTTATCAAAAAACTGACCTTAGAAAATAGCAGCAGAAGGTGAATGTTGAACCCCTATCCATTAAACATGATTACATCGTGAAAAACAGTTTGACTGCAGGATTTATCATGCAGCGTCGGTACAACGAAGACGGCAGTCTGATCGAGGCGTTAGAGGTTGAGGGTTCAGAGGATCCCGGATAGGTTAGCACCTTGAGTTGAAAGTCGATCGACAAAAAACACAAGGTTTCCAAAACTCTTGACAGAACGGACACGAGACTCTATCGAGCAGCGATGTCTTTCTCTTCAGGGAGACCGCTGGCCAAATACGATAATACACAGACTTGTTAGGCTTATTTTCCTGTGTTGACAAGCTAGCTTGCTAACTAGCGCTAGCTTGGTGGGCCTAATATTATGCAGCGGCCATAAGCTAGCTTGCTAACTAGCGCTAGCTTGGTGGGCCTAATATTATGCAGCGGCCATAAGCTAGCTTGCTAACTAGCGCTAGCTTGGTGGGCCTAATATTATACAGCGGCCATAAGCTAGCTAGCTAGTTAATAGCTGTGATCCATAGCGTGACAGAAGTACGCCGGCGTATACACCACATCTTCCTCAAAGTTGCCCTGTTTCCGATACACCACATCTTCCTCAAAGTTGCCCTGTTTCCGATACACCACATCTTCCTCAAAGTTGCCCTGTTTCCGATACACCACATCTTCCTCAAAGTTGCCCTGTTTCCGATACACCACATCTTCCTCAAAGTTGCCCTGTTTCCGATACACCACATCTTCCTCAAAGTTGCCCTGTTTCCGATACACCACATCTTCCTCAAAGTTGCCCTGTTTCCGATACACCACATCTTCCTCAAAGTTGCCCTGTTTCCGATACACCACATCTTCCTCAAAGTTGCCCTGTTTCCGATACACCACATCTTCCTCAAAGTTTCCCTGTTTCCGATACACCACATCTTCCTCAAAGTTGCCCTGTTTCCGATACACCACATCTTCCTCAAAGTTGCCCTGTTTCCGATACACCACATCTTCCTCAAAGTTGCCCTGTTTCCGATACACCACATCTTCCTCAAAGTTTCCCTGTTTCCGATACACCACATCTTCCTCAAAGTTGCCCTGTTGCCCCGAGGCACAATGGAAGAAAGGACAGGCAGCTTCCTGCAGCAACTCCGTCAACCAACGACCAGTTTTGGACGGTCCAACTTCACTGGGCGGTACAGGGAGCCAACTACCAGATGCTGAGGACGGGCTGCTTCCTGCAGCAACTCCGTCAACCAACGACCAGTTTTGGACGGTCCAACTTCACTGGGCGGTACAGGGAGCCAACTACCAGATGCTGAGGACGGGCTGCTTCCTGCAGCAACTCCGTCAACCAACGACCAGTTTTGGACGGTCCAACTTCACTGGGCGGTACAGGGAGCCAACTACCAGATGCTGAGGACGGGCTGCTTCCTGCAGCAACTCCGTCAACCAACGACCAGTTTTGGACGGTCCAACTTCACTGGGCGGTACAGGGAGCCAACTACCAGATGCTGAGGACGGGCTGCTTCCCCTTTATCAAGTACAGAACCTGGACTTTAAAGACAAGTTCTTCAGCGTATTTAAAGTCACCAATTTAGGTCAGTGAGAAAAAGCCAAAGGGGGACTGGTGACCTCAGCATACAGTTGAAGTCGGAAGTTTACATACACCTTCGCCAAATACATTTAAACTCAGTTTTTCACAATTCCTGACATTTAATCCTAGTAAAAATCCTCTGTCTTAGGTCATTTGGGATCATCACTTTATTTTAAGAATGTGAAATGTCAGAATAATAGTAGAAAGAATTTTTTATTTCAGCTTTTATTTCTTTCATCACATTCCCAGTGGGTCAGAAGTTTACATACTCAATTAATATTTGCTAGCATTTCCTTTAAATAGTTTAACTTGGGTCAAACGTTTCAGGTAGCCTTTCACAAGCTTCCCACAATAAGTTGGGTGAATTTTGGCCCATTCCTCCTGACAGAGCTGGTGTAACTGAGTCAGGTTTGTAGGCCTCCTTGCTCGCACACACCTTTTCAGTTCTGCCCACAAATGTTCTATATGATTGAAGTCAGGGCTTTGTGATGGCCACTCCAATACCTTGACTTTGTTGTCCTTAAGCCATTTTGGAAGTCAATGTCCTTTTGGAAGACCCATTTGCGACCAAGCTTTAACTTCCTGACTGATGTCTTGAGATTTTGCTTCAATTTATCCACCAATTTTTTCCCTCGTGATGCCATCCAATTTGTGAAGTGCACCAGTCCCTCCTGCAGCAAAGCACCCCACAACATGATGCTGCCACCCCCGTGCTTCACGGTTGGGATGGTGTTCTTCAGCTTGCAGGTCTCCCCTTTTTCCTCCAAACATAACGATTGTCATTATGGCCAAACAGACCAGAGGACATTTCTCAAAAAATTACGATCTTTGTCCCCATGTGCAGTTGCAAACCATAGTTGGGCTTTTTTATGGTGGTTTTGGAGCAGTAGCTTCTTCCTTGCTGAGCGGCCTTTCAGGTTAAGTCGATATAGGACTCGTTTTACTGTGGATATAGATACTTTTGTACCTGTTTCCTCCAGCATCTTCACAAGGTCCTTTGCTGTTGTTCTGGGATTGATTTGCATTTTTGCACCAAAGTACGTTCATCTCTAGGAGACAGAAGGCCTCTCCTTCCTCAGCGGTATGACGGCTGTGTGGTCCCACGGTGTTTATACTTGCT
Organism: Oncorhynchus keta; assembly: GCF_023373465.1. Classification (NCBI taxonomy): domain Eukaryota; kingdom Metazoa; phylum Chordata; class Actinopteri; order Salmoniformes; family Salmonidae; genus Oncorhynchus; species Oncorhynchus keta. The sequence continues at coordinate 45,974,030 of NC_068446.1, read as the reverse complement.
TGTTTGTACAGATGAACGTGGTACCTTCAGGCATTTAGAAATTGCTCCCCAGGATGAACTAGACTTGTGGAGGTCTACAATTTTTTTCCGGGGTCTTGGCTGATTTTCCCATGATGTCAAGCAAAGAGGCACTGAGTTTGAAGGTAGGCCTTGAAATACATTCTCAGGTACACCTCCGATCGACTCAGAGGAGAGGAGCGTCTAGTCACTGCAGGGGAGAGGAGCGTCTAGTTACTGCAGGGGAGAGGAGAGGAGCGTCTAGTCACTGCAGGGGAGAGGAGCGTCTAGTTACTGCAGGACAGGGGAGAGGAGCGTCTAGTTACTGCAGGGGAGAGGAGCGTCTAGTCACTGCAGGGGAGAGGAGCGTCTAGTTACTGCAGGGGAGAGGAGCGTCTAGTTACTGCAGGACAGAGGAGAGGAGCGTCTCGACACTGCAGGACAGGGGAGAGGAGCGTCTAGTCACTGCAGGGGAGAGGAGCGTCTAGTCACTGCAGGACAGGGGAGAGGAGCATCTCGACACTGCAGGACAGGGGAGAGGAGCGTCTAGTCACTGCTGGACGGGGGGAGAGGAGTGTGTAGTCACTGAAATCTCAGTAAGACCAAAATAATGGTGTTCCAAAAGATCCAGTCGCCAGGACCACAAATACAAATTCCATCTAGACACTGTTGCCCTTGAACACACAAAAATCTATACATACCTCGGCCTAAACATCAGCGCCACAGGTAACTTCCATAAAGCTGTGAACGAGCTGAGAGACAAGACAAGAAGGGCATTCTACGCCATCAAAAGGAACATAAAATTTGACATTCCAATTAGGATTTGGCTAAAAATACTTGAATCAGTCATAGAGCCCACTGCCCTTTATGGTTGTGAGGTCTGGAGTCCGCTCACCAACCAAGACTTCACAATATGGGACAAACACCAAATTGAGACTGCAAAAATATCCTCCGTGTACAACGTAGAACACCAAATAATGCATGCAGAGTAAAATTAGGCCGATACCCACTAATTATCAAAATCCAGAAAAGAGCCATTAAATTCTATAAACACCTAAAAGGAAGTGATTCCCAAATCTTAGAGAGATGAACCTGGAGACGAGTCCCCTAACCAAGCTGGTTCATCACAAACAGAACCTTTATTGTAACGGTTTCTTCCAACACTAAAACAAGGAAAACACACACACGAACGATGGTCAGAACGTGACATTTATTTAACTAGACAAGTCAGTTAATTAAGAACATACTCTTATTTTCAATGATGGGCCTAGGAACAGTGAGTTAACTAAGTACATTTTATTTTACCTTATCAGCTCGGGGATTCCTTTCGGTTACTGGTCCAACGCTTTAACCACTAGGCTAACTGACACCCCAAGAGCCCCAGGACAGCAACACAATTAGACCCAACCAAATCATGAGAAAACAAAAAGAGAATTACTTGACACATTGGAAATAATTTACCAAAAGACAGAACAAACTAGAATGCTATTTGGCCCTAAACAGAGAGTACACAGCGGCAGAATACCTGACCACTGTGACTGACCCAAACTTAAGGAAATCTTTGACTATGTACAGACTCAGTGAGCATAGCCTTGCTATTGAGAAAGGCCGCCGTAGGCAGACATGGCTCTCAAGAGAAGACAGGCTATGTGCAACACTGCCCACAAAATGAAGTGGAAACTGAGCTGCACTTCCTAACCTCCTGCCAAATGTATGACCATACTAGAGACTCATATTTCCCTCAGATTACACAGATCCACAAAGAATTTAAAAACTCCCATATCTACTGGGTGAAATACCACAGTGTGCCATCACAGCCGCAAGATGTGTGATCTGTTGCCACGAGAAAAGGTCAACCAGTGAAGAACAAACACCATTGTAAATACAACCCATATGTATGTTTATTTATTTTCACCTTGAAGAACAAACACCATTGAACATATTTTCGCTTTTGTACTTTAACTATTTGCACATCGTTATAAAACGGTATATAGCCAGATTTTTTTATTTTAAAAGGTCTCTATACTTTTGAAACTTTTGTAATATTTACTGTTCAGTTTTGATTGTTTTATTCACTTTTGCTAATGATCTATTCCACTTGCTTTATAAACATGTTTTTGCAGCAACAAACAAAGCCTTTGAATTGATTTGAATTGAGAGAGCAGAGGAGCTGGTGAGAATGGAGAGCTCTGATCAAATGGTTTTTAATTACCAATATGTGGTCTTTTTGTTTATGGCTGTTGAGGGCCCTCCAGTCCTCTCCTCAAACACTTGTGTGTGTGTGTGTGTGTGTGTGTGTGTGTGTGTGTGTGTGTGTGTGTGTGTGTGTGTGTGTGTGTGTGTGTGTGTGTGTGTGTGTGTGTGTGTGTGTGTGTGTGTGTGTGTGTGTGTGTGTGTGTGTGTGTTGGCCCTCCTCTCCCATCTGATAGAAGGTTTGACAAACTTCCATATTGATCTCCTGTCTCTTCTCCGGCGTGTTTAACTGAATCCATTCATCAGAGCCCTCCATTCCCTGGCCTTGCCCCCCTCCCCTCCTCTCCTTTAGCAACAATTAGACTGAATGAGTCATTTCATGCAGTACAGACGGATCAATGGACATTTAGCACACACTGCTCTGGAGAATTCTGAGGGCTTTGGATTTGATATACAGGTTCAGTTGTTAATGCATTCTCTGGGAATTAGTATGAGTCTGTGTGTGTGTGCGTGTGTGTGTGTGTGTCCCCTCCCCCCTTAACATCGGCTGTGTTTACACAGGTAGTCTAATTCGGATCCGTGTAAACACATACAACTATAGTTACCTTTTGTCGTTTACTGCTACATTTTTTTTGTTTGTTAGCGATTACATACGAATATCAGCTTCCTCCTCAAGTCTCAATAGCAATTGAATCTCCCCACGGTCTTCAATAAAACCCATCTTTCTGTTGCCACCCCACTGTCTGTCAATTAGCCTAATTGTCTGTAGCGAGGAACACGTAGAAATCTGATCTACAGTAACAGTATATTTACAGTAGCATCCTGTAACTCTTCCCCTCCAACCGCATCTTAACTCTACTCATTGACCCCTCTGACTCCGACGGTGCATCGATACGGCAGCTCAGTGTGTGTGTGTGTGTGTGTGTGTGTGTGTGTGTGTGTGTGTGTGTGTGTGTGTGTGTGTGTGTGTGTGTGTGTGTGTGTGTGCGTGCGTGCGTGTGCTTGGCGGTGAGAGACAGATAATAGCATGGCTGTGTGAAGGGTAGAAACAGCACCTTTAAAACCTTTGTACCAGGGCAAGTATCTAAAGGACTTGTGAAACCCGAACTGGGAGAGCTGGGACTGGGACCAACTGTGTTCGTTTTCAGGGTCCTATTAACACACAACGTAAAGGTTTTAAAACGTTTTCAGGGTCCTATTAACACACAACGTAAAGGTTTTAAAACGTTTTGCAACAGAGTCATGCTGTCAATAATGTGTAGCTGTCATTAATGTGTAGCTGTCATTAGTGTGTAACTGTCATTCATGTGTAGCTGTCATTAGTGTGTAACTGTCATTAATGTGTAGCTGTCATTAATGTGTAACTGTCATTAATGTTTAACTGTCATTGATGTGTAGCTGTCAGTAATGTGTAACTGTCATTAATGTGTAGCTGTCATTAATGTGTAACTGTCATTAATGTGTAGCTGTCATTAATGTGTAACTGTCATTAATGTGTAGCTGTCATTAATGTGTAACTGTCATTAATGTGTAGCTGTCATTAATGTGTAGCTGTCATTAATGTGTAACTGTCATTAATGTGTAACTGTCATTAATGTGTAGCTGTCATTAATGTGTAACTGTCTGTAATGTGTAACTGTCATTAATATGTAACTGTCAATAATGTGTAACTGTCATTAATGTGTAACTGTCATTAATGTGTAACTGTCATTAATGTGTAACTGTCATTAATGTGTAACTGTCATTAATGTGTAGCTGTCCATAATGTGTAACTGTCTGTAATGTGTAACTGTCATTAATGTGTAACTGTCATTAATGTGTAGCTGTCATTAATGTGTAGCTGTCAGTAATGTGTAACTGTCATTAATGTGTAGCTGTCATTAATGTGATGACAATATAGTAGCCATATCTAGGAAAACCACAGTTCCAAAGGCTGGGCCTAATATAGTGTATAAGAGGTCAGGCTGGGCCTAATATAGTGTATAAGAGGTCAGACTGGGTCTAATATAGTGTATAAGAGGTCAGGCTGGGCCTAATATAGTGTATAAGAGGTCAGGCTAGGCCTAATATAGTGTACAAGAGGTCAGGCTGGGCCTAATATAGTGTATAAGAGGTCAGGCTGGGCCTAATATAGTGTACAAGAGGTCAGGCTGGGCCTAATATAGTGTATAAGAGGTCAGGCTGGGCCTAATATAGTGTATAAGAGGTCAGGCTGGGCCTAATATAGTGTATAAGAGGTCATACAATACGTTTTGTAGTGAATCTTATGTTGTTGATGTAAATAATATTTGCTGGTCTGTAGTTTGTAATGAGGAGCAACCAGACGCTGCTGGTCTGTGGTGTGTAATGAGGAGCAACCAGATGCTGCTGGTCTGTGGTGTGTAATGAGGAGCAACCAGATGCTGCTGGTCTGTGGTGTGTAATGAGGAGCAACCAGATGCTGCTGGTCTGTGGTGTGTAATGAGGAGCAACCAGACGCTGCTGGTCTGTGGTGTGTAATGAGGAGCAACCAGACGCTGCTGGTCTGTGGTGTGTAATGAGGAGCAACCAGACGCTGCTGGTCTGTGGTGTGTAATGAGGAGCAACCAGACGCTGCTGGTCTGTGGTGTGTAATGAGGAGCAACCAGACGCTGCTGGTCTGTGGTGTTTAATGAGGAGCAACCAGACGCTGCTGGTCTGTGGTGTTTAATGAGGAGCAACCAGACGCTGCTGGTCTGTGGTGTTTAATGAGGAGCAACCAGACGCTGATGGTCTGTGGTGTGTAATGAGGAGCAACCAGACGCTGCTGGTCTGTGGTGAGTAATGAGGAGCAACCAGACGCTGCTGGTCTGTGGTGTGTAATGAGGAGCAACCAGACGCTGCTGGTCTGTGGTGTGTAATGAGAAGCAACCAGACGCTGCTCGTCTGTGGTGAGTAATGAGGAGCAACCAGACGCTGCTGGTCTGTGGTGTGTTATGAGGAGCAACCAGACGCTGCTGGTCTGTGGTGTTTAATGAGGAGCAACCAGACGCTGCTGGTCTGTGGTGTGTAATGAGGAGCAACCAGACGCTGCTGGTCTGTGGTGTGTAATGAGGAGCAACCAGACGCTGCTGGTCTGTGGTGTGTAATGTGGAGCAACCAGACGCTGCTGGTCTGTGGTGTGTAATGAGGAGCAACCAGACGCTGCACTTGACACATTTATGAACTTCCTTATCCCAGTTACTAATAAGCAGGTATCCATTAAGAAAATGACTGTAAACACTGTTAAATCCACTGTGGATTGATGAGGAATTGAAAAACGGCTTGAGGAGGATGAGGCAAAAGGAAAAGCAAATAAGTATTCACAAATAACTGGCAAACGTACGGCAAATTGACTAAACCGAATAAAAAGAAGAAACTACACTATGAAACAAAGATACATGACGTACAGAATGATAGTAAAAAGCTTTGGCAGCACCTTCCATGACATTTTGGGAAAAAAGGCAAACTCAGCTCCATTGTTCATCGAATCAGATGGCTCATTCATTTCACAACTGACTGATATTGCCAACTACTTTAATTATTGTTTTATTGGCAAGATTAGCAAATGTAGGCATGACATGCCAGCAACAAACGCTGACACTACACATACAAGTATATCTGACCAAATTATGGAAGGCAAGAATTGTAATAAAAAAAAATTAAAAAAAGATGTTGTCTATTAACCCACCAGGGTCTGACAATCTGGATTGAAAATTACAGAGGATAATAGCAGATGATATTGCCACTCCTATTTGCCATATCTTCAATTTAAGCCTACCTAAGAATGGTAAAAACCTCTTTACTCGCTCAAATAGCCGACCAATCAGCCTGTTACCAACCCTTAGTAAACTTTTGGGGAAAATAATTGTGTTTGATCAGATACAATGGTATTTTACAGTAAACAACTTAACAGACTTTATCGATCATAGTCTGCTGCTGCTGGAAAAACACATATGTGTTATGGCTTTACACCCCCTGCTATAATGTGGATAAAGAGATTAAAGAGTTGCCTGTCTAACAGAACACAGAGGGTGTTATGGCTTTACACCCCCTGATATAATGTGGATAAAGAGATTAAAGAGTTGCCTGTCTAACAGAACACAGAGGGTGTTATGGCTTTACACCCCCTGCTATAATGTGGATAAAGATTTAAAGAGTTGCCTGTCTAACAGAACACAGAGGGGTGTTCTTTAATGGAAGCCTCTCAACCATAATCCAGGTAGAATCAGGAATTCCCCAGGGCAGCTGTCTAGGCCCCTTACTTCAATCAATCTTTACTAACAACATGCACTGGCTTTGAGGAAAGCCAGAGTGTCTATGTATGTGGATGACTCAACACTAGACACGTCAGCTTCTACAGTGCCTGAAATGACTGCAACACTTAACAAAGAGCTGCGGTTAGTTTTAGAATGGATGGCAAGGAATAAGTTAGTCCTAAATATTTCAAAAACTAAAATCATTCACTAAAATCACAACTAAATCTTGTAATAAATAATGTGGCAATTGAGCAAGTTGAGGTGACTAAACTGCTTGGAGTAAGGATTGTAAACTGTCATGGTCAAAACATGTTGATACATCAGTAACTAAAATGGGGACAAGTCTGTCCATAATAAATCACTGCTCTGCCTTCAACACTATCAACAAGGCAGGTCCTACAGGCCCTAGTTTCTACCTTCTTAACAACACTATCAACAAGGCAGGTCCTTCTACCTTCTTAACAACACTATCAACAAGGCAGGTCCTACAGGCCCTACCTTCTTAACAACACTACAAGGCAGGTCCTACAGGCCATAGTTTCTACCTTCTTAACAACACTATCAACAAGGCAGGTCCTACAGGCCCTAGTTTCTACCTTCTTAACAACACTATGAACAAGGCAGGTCCTACAGGCCATAGTTTCTACCTTCTAAACAACACTATCAACAAGGCAGGTCCTACAGGCCCTAGTTTCTACCTTCTAAACAACACTATCAACAAGGCAGGTCCTACAGGCCCTAGTTTTGAAGCACATGGACTACTGTTCAGTCATGTGTTCAGGTGCTACAAAGAGGGACTTTGCAATTGTCTCAGAACAGGGCTGCACGGCTGGCCCTTCAATGTACACAGAGAGGTAACATTAATAATATGCATGTCAATCTCTCCTGGCTCAAAGTGGAGAAGAGATTGACTTCATCTTTACTTGTATTTATGAGAGGTGGGGACTGTGAAGAGACTTCACAGACTTGGGGACTGTGACGAGACCTCTGGTGGCATGTCTTGTGGGTATGCATGGGTGTCTGAGCTGTGTGCCAGTAGTTTAGACCGACAGCTCGGTGCTTTCAACATGTCAACATGTTCCATAGGGCTCTGGTCTAAAGTAGTGCACTATATATAGGGAATAGGGTTCCATAGGGCTCTGGTCTAAAGTAGTGCACTATATATAGGGAATAGGGTTCCATAGGGCTCTGGTCTAAAGTAGTGCACTATATATAGGGAATAGGGTTCCATAGGGCTCTGGTCTAAAGTAGTGCACTATATATAGGGAATAGGGTTCCATAGGGCCCTGGTCTAAAGTAGTGCACTATATATAGGGAATAGGGTTCCATAGGGCTCTGGTCTAAAGTAGTGCACTATATATTAGGGAATACGGTTCCATAGGACCCTGTTCTAAAGTAGTGCACTACATAGGGAATATGGTGCCATGGGGCTCTGGTCTAAAGTAGTATACTATATAGGGAATAGGGTTCCATAGGGCTCTGGTCTAAAGTAGTGCACTACATAGGGAATATGGTGTCATGGGGCTCTGGTCTAAAGTAGTGCACTATATAGGGAATAGGGACCCATTTCAGCCACATAACCTCAGTCTAAGGTCCCAGGATGTCTGACAGGCCTGTTGTAAATTATAGCTACACTTACTATTGCTGAGAGATCGATGCTGTTCGTCGGTAAGGGCCGGCGTTGCAATCTATCCCGTTGTCTGTGATCGAGTGACTAAATTATCCCACATATCAACACAGGTTTAAATGTTGTTCTTTTTCAGCCACTTTTAATTGCATTGCTGGCTGGTAATAAAGTTGTTCCCGAGGTGAAATCTTTAAATACTATTTATGTCTTAGGTAAGTAAAAGGAGACTCTTACTGGGTTGGTTAAAAGACTTCTGTTGATGTAAAACCAGTAAAATTGTAATTAACTTTGTAAAGGCCTTGTAATTGCCTTTGTAATTAGCTCTTAAAAGGTCTACATTTCCTCTGTGCAATTCAGTAGTGATTGAAATTGTCCAACTCATTTATACAGTATAAGCCTAGTTTGTGCCAATTCAAATGCGGCATTGGACGGGTAAATATCGATGTTACTTTCATTGACGAGGCGGTGGTTTATGTATGCAGTCCTATTCTGTCTCGTCAAATCTATTATTTAGGAGGGGAAAAATCACATTAATTTCCCTCCGACATAGAGATGTATGGGGTTGGCAGAAACAATTATTGTACGAATGACCCCTGCAGTTAGTACTCCGGAGCTGATCGCTGAGGCAGCCTCCCTAATAGCACCGTATTACCTAGAGGGCACTACTGTTGACCAGGGCCTATAGAGAATAGGGTATAAGGAATAGGGAATAGGGTCCTATTTGACCAGGGCCTATAGAGAATAGGGTATAGGGAATCGGGTCCTATTTGACCAGGGCCTATAGAGAATAGGGTATAGGGAATAGGGAATAGGGAATAGGGTCCTATTTGACCAGGGCCTATAGAGAATAGGGAATAGGGAATAGGGTCCTATTTGACCAGGGCCTATAGAGAATAGGGTATAGGGAATAGGGTCCTATTTGACCAGGGCCTATAGAGAATAGGGTATACGGAATCGGGTCCTATTTGACCAGGGCCTATAGAGAATAGGGTATAGGGAATAGGGTCCTATTTGACCAGGGCCTATAGAGAATAGGGTATAGGGAATAGGGTCCTATTTGACCAGGGCCTATAGAGAATAGGGAATAGGGTCCTATTTGACCAGGGCCTATAGAGAATAGGGTATAGGGAATAGGGTCCTATTTGACCAGGGCCTATAGAGAATAGGGTATAGGGAATAGGGTCCTATTTGACCAGGGCCTATAGAGAATAGGGTATAGGGAATAGGGTCCTATTTGACCAGGGCCTATAGAGAATAGGGTATAGGGAATAGGGTCCTATTTGACCAGGGCCTATAGAGAATAGGGTATAGGGAATAGGGTCCTATTTGACCAGGACCTATAGAGAATAGGGTATAGGGAATAGGGTCCTATTTGACCAGGGTCTATAGAGAATAGGGTATAGGGAATAGGGTCCTATTTGACCAGGGTCTATAGAGAATAGGGTATAGGGAATAGGGTCCTATTTGACCAGGGCCTATAGGGAATAGGGTCCTATTTGACCAGGACCTATAGAGAATAGGGTATAGGGAATAGGGTCCTATTTGACCAGGACCTATAGAGAATAGGGTATAGGGAATAGGGTCCTATTTGACCAGGGTCTATAGAGAATAGGGTATAGGGAATAGGGTCCTATTTGACCAGGGCCTATAGAGAATAGGGTATAGGGAATAGGGTCCTATTTGACCAGGGCCTATAGAGAATAGGGTATAGGGAATAGGGTCCTATTTGACCAGGACCTATAGAGAATAGGGTTTAACAACTATTTAACCAGGCAAGTCAGTTAATTAAGAACAAAGTCTTATTTACAACGATAGGGCCAATTGTGCGCCGCCCTGTGGGACGCCCAATCACAGCCCGGATGTGACGCGGCCTGGGTTATAGTGGCGTCTTGTTGTAGGAACTACTAACACCGCAATGGTTCATGGGACAAAGCCTATGGGGAAATGAATGAGGATTTTGAATAAACGACAACAACAACAACAACAACAAAACGGTCAGTAGTAAACACAGGCTTAGGAGACGTGAAGGAAGTTACACTGTGGTTTTGGGGTAAAGGACGAATTAAAGGGATACTTCAGGATTTTGGCAATGAAGCCCTTTTATATACTTCCCCATAGTCAGATGAGCTCACGGATACCATGTGTATGCCTCTGTGCACAGTTTGAAGGAATTTGCTAACTAGGAAATTGCTAATAGCATGCTAGCAGTTACCATAGACTAACGCTACTGTAGTTAGCGATTTTCGCTAACGCCAGTTAGCCACTTTGTTCAAACTGCACGCATAGACATACAATTGGGGTCCAATAAGTTCAGAGTCCGGGGGAAGTATTTGAAAGGCTTCATTGCCAGAAAGTCCCCTTTTAATTAACCTCAGACCATATTTACAGTGTGTGCCACCCCCCCCCCCAAAACCCCATTCGTTCGGGTTTTTCATACGACTAGCTGGTGAGCTCTGTAGTACACTACTTATGAACAGAGATCTAAAGGTTGCCATTTTGGGGACGCATCCCACATTTCCTTTTCTTTAAGGGGGGGTGGGGTGAAACCATTACAAATCTATTATGCAGGATCTCTTCACCCCCCCCCCAGGGAGAAACACTCATTACTAAACACATTGAACAGGGTGACAAGTGGCACCATTTATATATATATATTTATTTTTTATTTTTTTCCCCTTCATTCTTTCCATCTTTTTTTAATTCTCTGTTCTGTTCTGTGTTTGGAGAGGCCAACTGAGGGACTACTGCTGTGCCCGCTGTGCCAATCAGGGTTGCCACGACAACAGACAGTGGGTAGTTGAAGTGCTTGTCAATCATGTGATACATTACTGTTGACTGTAGAGAGATATAATATTAATATAATTATTATATTCGCGTTCTATTTAATTCTTTACACTGTCGAGTCCAAGGACAGTAGGTGGTTGAAGTGCCTGTCAATCGCGTGATACATTACTGTAGACTGTAGAGAGGTATAATATTAATATAATTATAATTATGATAGTGCCTGTCAATCGTGTTATACAAACTAAGACACGTCAGGCTGCCCGTTCTGATCTTTTATACACCAATTGGTATTTTGATCAGCTCTTTTACCAATTGGCCACGTTGAAAAACGATTTAATTCTCTGATGTTACTACAGTCAACAGTCAGTGGGGTGGTTGAAGTGCCCGGGCAATCATGCTATACAAACTGTAGACGAGAGAGAGAGAGAGAGAGAGAGAGAGAGAGAGAGAGAGAGATAATATTCATCGAATTATTATGTTAGTGGTCTATTTAATTGCCAATCAGATTCTGTAAAGGATGAAACCAGAAGACATTGATTTAATCAATCAATAGGCATGTTAATTCTTGATTGTAGTAATTGAAATGCTTCCTTATGCATATCATTTACATGCTTCTGTTTTCAATAAATCATTCAGGATTTCAGAAATGCGAAATAGTTTAGATTCATTTAGTCACATATCATTATAAATGTTTTTCTTTTTGCTAATGAATTAATCTCCCGAGACATTTCAACTCAGTGGTTAACCTTAAAGGGGAATGGAAACACTTCCCTGAGCTGGTGTTCTAAATCCTAATGTTTTCATTCCCCTTTAAGGACTGTTTTCTGTTCATGCTCACTTTTGATTATCACCGGAGCTCTCCAGGCCACCCTCTCTCGCTCACTTTGATTATCCCCTTAGCCGGAGCTCTCCAGGCCACCACCCTCTCTCGCTCACTTTGATTATCCCCTTGGCTCGGCCACCCTCTCTCGCTCTCTTTGATTATCCCCTTGGCCGGAGGCCACCCTCTCTCGCTCACTTTGATTATCCCCTTGGAGCTCTCAGGCCACCCTCTCACTTTGATTATCTCCTTGCTCAGGCCACCCTCTTGATTATCCCCTTGGCCGGAGCTCTCCAGGCCACCCTCTCTCCCTTTGATTATCCCCTCACTCTCCAGGCCACCCTCTCTCGCTCACTTTGATTATCCCCTTGGCCGGAGCTCTCCAGGCCACCCTCTCTCGCTCACTTTGATTATCCCCTTGGCCGGAGCTCTCCAGGCCACCCTCTCTCGCTCACTTTGATTATCCCCTTGGCCGGAGCTCTCCAGGCCACCCTCTCTCGCTCACTTTGATTATCCCCTTGGCCGGAGCTCTCCAGGCCACCCTCTCTCGCTCACTTTGATTATCCCCTTGGCCGCCCTGGGAAGGCCACCCTCTCTCGCTCCTTTGATTATCCCCTTGGCCGGACTCTCCAGCCACCCTGGATTATCCCCTTGGGGGCCAGGGCCACCCTCTCTCGCTCAATTATCCCCTTGGCTGGACAGGCCACCCTGGGAAGGAATTAACCCTCTCTCGCTCTTTGCTGGTGGCCACCCTCTCTCGCTCCCTTTGAGGGAGGAGCCAGGCCCTCACTCACTTTGTTAACCACAGCCTTGGGAAGGCCAATTAACCCCTTGGCCACCCTCTCGCTCACTTTGATTATCCCCTTGGCCGGAGCTCAGGCTGGATTATGGGAGTAACACAGCCTCTGGGAAGGAGGCCACCCTTATTATCAGCTGGTGGGGAGGGGAGTGACCACAGCCTCTTTGGGAAGGCCAATTATCCCCTTGGCCGGAGCTTTCAGGCCAGCTGGAGGGGAGTAGGCCACCCTCTCTCGCAGCCTTGGGAAGGACCCTCTCTCGCTTTTTAATCCTGGAGGAGTAGGCCACCCTCTCTCGCTCACAGCCCCTTGGGAAGGAATTAACAGCTGGTGGGGTGGGAGTAACACAGCCCCTGGGAAGGAATTAACAGCTGGAGGGAGTAACACAGCCTTGGGAAGGAATTAACAGCTGGAGGGAGTAACACAGCCTTGGGAAGGAATTAACAGCTGGTGGGAGTAACACAGCCTTGGGAAGGAATTAACAGCTGGAGGGAGTAACACAGCCTTGGGAAGGAATTAACAGCTGGAGGGGAGGGAGTAACACAGCCTTGGGAAGGAATTAACAGCTGGAGGGAGTAACACAGCCTTGGGAAGGAATTAACAGCTGGAGGGGAGGGAGTAACACAGCCTTGGGAAGGAATTAACAGCTGGAGGGAGTAACACAGCCTTGGGAAGGAATTAACAGCTGGAGGGAGTAACACAGCCTTGGGAAGGAATTAACAGCTGGAGGGGAGGGAGTAACACAGCCTTGGGAAGGAATTAACAGCTGGAGGGAGTAACACAGCCTTGGGAAGGAATTAACAGCTGGAGGGAGTAACACAGCCTTGGGAAGGAATTAACAGCTGGTGGGAGTAACACAGCCTTGGGAAGGAATTAACAGCTGGAGGGAGTAACACAGCCTTGGGAAGGAATTAACAGCTGGAGGGAGTAACACAGCCTTGGGAAGGAATTAACAGCTGGAGGGGAGGGAGTAACACAGCCTTGGGAAGGAATTAACAGCTGGTGGGGAGTAACACAGCCTTGGGAAGGAATTAACAGCTGGAGGGAGGGAGTAACACAGCCTTGGGAAGGAATTAACAGCTGGAGGGAGGGAGTAACACAGCCTGGTGGGAAGGAATAAACAGCTGGAGGGAGTAACACAGCCTTTAACAGCTGGAGGGGGTAACACAGCCTTGGGAAGGAATTAACAGGAATTAAAGGAATTAGCTGGAGGGGAGGGAAGGAATAACACAGCTTTGGGAAGGAATTAACAGCTGGAGGGAGTAACACAGCCTTGGGAAGGAATTAACAGTTGGTGGGAGTAACACAGCCTTGGGAAGGAATTAACAGCTGGAGGGCTGAGGGAGTAACACAGCCTTGGGAAGGAATTAACAGCTGGTGGGAGTAACACAGCCTTGGGAAGGAATTAACAGCTGGTGGGGTGGGAGTAACACAGCCAGCTGGAGGGAAGGAATTAACAGCTGGTGGGGTGGGAGTAACACAGCCTTGGGAATAAACAGCTGGAATTAACAGCTGGAGGAATTAACAGCTGGTGGGGAGGGAGTAACACAGCCTTGGGAAGGAATTAACAGCTGGTGGGGAGTAACACAGCCTTGGGAAGGAATTAACAGCTGGAGGGAGGGAGTAACACAGCCTTGGGAAGGAATTAACAGCTGGTGGGGAGGGAGTAACACAGCCTTGGGAAGGAATTAACAGCTGGAGGGGAGGGAGTAACACAGCCTTGGGAAGGAATTAACAGCTGGAGGGGAGGGAGTAACACAGCCTTGGGAAGGAATTAACAGCTGGAGGGGAGGGAGTAACACAGCCTTGGGAAAAGAAAAAAAATATATAATACATTGTAATCTCAGAAAATGTCCAAAGTATATCTGCAGTAATAGTGGAAAGGTATTTCACAGTATTACTTCCCCGCCAGTGTTGTGATTGGCTGTGATTTCTCCGGGCGGAGCGGCATCTGTCGTCAAACTGGGAGAAACTGCTCGGACTTTGTGGCTGTGTTATCTAGTGGAAATCACTAATTTCTTGGTTGCTAAAGGTCTATCTATGTACACTGTTCACTCAATTTCATTTTATGTGAGAAAAACAAGCAATGAATAATGTAAGGAATCGTTGTACCATCTAAATCGCTGTGAAATATATTGTCAATAAGAAAAACATATCATTTTTTACAGCTGTTCGAAGCTGGTGGACCAAAACCGAAAGAAAACTGAAGTAGAGTCTCCTCCGTGTTGTGAGGAATTACGGGGGAATTATGGGGGAATTGTGGGGGAATTGCGGGGGAATTATGGGGGAATTACGGGGAAGTATGGGGGAATTATGGGGGAATTGCGGGGGAATTATGGGGGAATTACAGGGGAATTATGGGGAATTGCGGGGGGGAATTATGGGGGAATTACGAGGGAATTATGGGGAATTGCGGGGAATTGCGGGGGAATTATGGGGGAATTGGGGGAATTACGGGGAATTATGGGGGAATACGGGGAATTATGGGGGAATTACGGGGGAATTATGGGGGAATTGCGGGGGAATTATGGGGGAATTGCGGGGAATTATGGGGGAATTGCGGGGGAGAGGGCGGTTTGTTTTGGATGATTCGTGCTCAGGCCTTTTACTTTCGGTTTTGTTCCACCAGCTTCAAACATAATGTTTTTTGTTAGTTATTGGAAATACATTTAACAAAGGTAGAAATCAAATATCACAATACTGGCAGATAAATATTTCTGTGAAACACTATCTTTCCACTATTACAACAGATTTTCTGAAATTACAATGCAAACATTCAACAAAATATTCTACAAAAATCCAATGTGTAGCACTTTTAAGGCTAAGTTCATTAGCATCTGGATCCTATGGTTCTAAGATGAACTTTGCCCTCAGACGCTTCTGGGAAACTGGGCTCTGATGCTCTCCAGCTTTCCTTCTCATGCACGCTCCTCGTGTCTTGACAGAATAAACACATTTAATCTCTTCACAAATGGCAAACTCATCAAGTTTATCACATTTTCATGGCTTGACATGAAAGGTAATTGAACCCCAGAATTGTAAATATATATATTTTGGAACCACTAACCTGTCGATAAAAAGCCGATGTGAGAAGCGGATCCATCAAGTCAATTGGGATCATTCTAATGATTCTATTCTATGACATCATTCTAATGATTCTATTCTATGACATCATTCTAATGATTCTATTCTATGACATCATTCTAATGATTCTATTCTATGACATCATTCTAATGATTCTATTCTATGACATCATTCTAATGATTCTATTCTATGACATCATTCTAATGATTCTATTCTATGACATCATTCTAATGATTCTATTCTATGACATCATTCTAATGATTCTATTCTATGACATCATTCTAATGATTCTATTCTATGACATCATTGTAATGTTTTCAAACATTCAGTCACTTGTTGATGTTTAGCTAACATTATAAAAGCAGTATGAACTGTGCTTCAACGTTTTATTTTGTTCCAGGTCATCAGTTTACATTGTGTTACTTTCATCTCTCGTAACTTCTCCCAGGCTAACACCCAAAACTAGCTAGCATGATACATCTGCACACAACCTTAAGATCACCTCGCGTCATACCAATGTATCGGCTGGAGTGGTGTAAAGCTCGAGTGGTGTAATCGCCCAACATCAGTGCCCAACCTCACTAATGCTCTTGTGGTTGAACATCTAGTGGAAAGCCTTCCCAGAAGAGTGGAGGCTGTTATAGCAGCAATGTTCCAACATCTAGTGGAAAGCCTTCCCAGAAGAGTGGAGGCTGTTATAGCAGCAATGTTCCAACATCTAGTGGAAAGCCTTCCCAGAGGGGATGGAGGCTGTTATAGCAGAAATGTTCCATCATCTAGTGGAAAGCCTTCCCAGAAGAGTGGAGGCTGTTATAACAGCAATGTTCCAACATCTAGTGGAAAGCCTTCCCAGAAGAGTGGAGGCTGTTATAGCAGCAATGTTCCAACATCTAGTGGAAAGCCTTCCCAGAGGAGTAGAGGCTGTTATAGCAACAAAGGAGGGGACCAACTCCATATTAATGGCCATGATTTTGGAATGAGATGTTCGACAAGTAGGTGTCCGCATACTTTTGGTCATGTAGTGTACATTTTAAAATAAATTACAAATATAGTCTATTTATTTGTCGTCATGGTTTCAACAGAGTTTTCCATTGACGTCGCCAAAGAACCATCTCCTACAATCTAAACTAGATGCCCTCAATCTCACAGAAATTATCAAGGAACCTACCAGGTACAACCCTAAATCTGTAAACAAGGGGTTACAGATGTTTTAGTGCCCGGAATGAGACATGCTTAACACCCCAGCCATCCGACAATCTAAGCTTGATGCCCTCAATCTCACACAAATTATCAAGGAACCTACCAGGTACAACCCTAAATCTGTAAACAAGGGGTTACAGATGTTTTAGTGCCCGGAATGAGACATGCTTAACACCCCAGCCATCCGACAATCTAAGCTTGATGCCCTCAATCTCACAGAAATTATCAAGGAACCTACCAGGTACAACCCTAAATCTGTAAACAAGGGGTTACAGATGTTTTAGTGCCCGGAATGAGACATGCTTAACACCCCAGCCATCCGACAATCTAAGCTTGATGCCCTCAATCTCACAGAAATTATCAAGGAACCTACCAGGTACAACCCTAAATCTGTAAACAAGGGGTTACAGATGTTTTAGTGCCCGGAATGAGACATGCTTAACACCCCAGCCATCCGACAATCTAAGCTTGATGCCCTCAATCTCACAGAAATTATCAAGGAACCCACCAGGTACAATCCCAAAGCCGTAACCACGGACACCTTCATAGATATCATCCTAACCAACCTGCCCTCTAAATACACCTCTGCTGTCTTCAACCAGGATCTCAGTGATCACTTCCTCATTGCGTGCATCCGTAATGGGTCAGCGGTCAAGCGACCTCCACTCATCACTGTCAAACGCTCCCTAAAACACTTCGGCGAGCTGGCCTTTCTAATCGACCTGGCCCGGGTATCCTGGAAGGATATTGACCTCATCCCGTCAGTAGAAGATACCTGGTTGCTATTTAAAAGAGCTTTCCTCACCATCTTAAATAAGCATACCCCATTCAAAAAATGTAGAACTAAGAACGGATACAGCCCTTCGTTCAACCCAGACTTGACTTCCCTTTCAATGTGCAACTTTTCACGGAAGTCAGGAACCAATATACACAGTCAGTTAGGAAAGCTAACACGGATCCCAAACCGGCTGCGCGCACCAATGTGTGCACATTTATTTTGTCACCCCACACAAAACGCGATCACGATACGCAGGTTAAAATATCAAAACAAACTCTGAACCAATGACATTAATTTGGGGACAAGAAGCAATAACCATGTATGGCAATTTAGCTAGTTAGCTTGCTGTGAGCAGCTTAACGATTACTGTACCTGTACACAGCCAATCTGTAAATAGCCCACCCAACTACCTCATCCCCATATTACTACTTACCCTCTAGCTCTTTTGCACCCCAGTATCTCTATTTGCACATCATCATCTGCACATCTATCTCTCCAGTTTTGATGCTAAATTATATATTGTAATTATTTTCACCACTATGGCCTATTTATTGCCTCACCTCCCTAATCTTACCACATTTGCACACACTGTACATAGATTTTTCTATTGTGTTATTGACTGTACGTTTGTTTATTCCATGTGTAACTCTGTGTTGTTGTTTGTGTCGCACTGCTTTGATTTATCTTGGCCAGGTCACAGTTGTAAATGAGAACTTGTTCTCAACTGGCCAACCTGGTTAAATAAAGGTGAGATAAAAATATAAAAAAATAACTGAAGGAACGATCCCCAACCCTATGGCACACACCTGAGCGACCCACACACTAAGGAGAAGTCCTTAACTGCTAGTAGCCTAGATGAAAAGATAAATATGGTCAGAGACCTACTAGAGCAGCACCACCCCCTCAAAATGCTGAGCCTGCCTGGCAGGGTTGGTCCTGCAGAGCCAAAGCCCCCTGAAGGGAGAGCATGATATACAAGGAAATTCTCAAAGCTGCTAATGAGAACCTTGATGACCTTGTACCTAGCCGGTGGGGATTCCGGTGGGGTGCCACCACCCAGGCAGTGGCAGTGCTGGCAACACTAGCTGCAGTAACCCATGGGGAGGGGGTCACACTCGGACATTCAGAGAGAGAGTATTGTGTCCCTGGTGGCACAGAATAATCCATGGTCTGACTGCACAGAGATGCTTGGGAATATGGTCACAACGGGAGACCAGGGTGTGTTTCAGGGAAAGGGGCTGTATCTGATCTCCATCACCTAGGACTTGACAATGGTTAATCAAATCTCATTGGTTAATCAATATTGGTTAATCAAATCTCACTGGTTAATCAAATCTCATTGGTTAATCAAATCTCATTGGTTAATCAAATCTCATTGGTTAATCAAATCTCCCCATTTTTGCTAAATGTTGTATGGTCTTCTCAAACAGCTACGACTGTATATGCATTCAGACATCAAGTCTTCTGTTGTGTTGGGCTCAGGGATGGAACAACTGTTGAACATCGGAGCTTGTGTGTGTGTGTGTGTGTGTGTGTGTGTGTGTGTGTGTGTGTGTGTGTGTGTGTGTGTGTGTGTGTGTGTGTGTGTGTGTGTGTGTGTGTGTGTGTGTGTGTGTGTGTGTGTGTGTGTATCCCACATCTATTGCTGTGGGGTAATGATGTTAGGGACAGTATAGGATGAATCACAATAATTATTTTCAAAATAATAATTGCTTGCCAAAAAAAAAGTAATTTTTGTAACGTCCTGGTTATAGGTAATAATCCTGAAGTGTCAATAATATTACGCATATTATTAGTTAATTGTGTAAATAAATGAAGATATGCAAGATTATTCTAATATCTTTTTTGAAATAACAGTATATAGTGGAGGTTTGAAATGCTTTTGGCTGTTGATCTGCTTCTGTCCTGTTGTTAACACTGTGGGCTCTTCATAAAGGAATGTCTCAAAGACCCTAGGATACAGGTGGACAGTCACTGGGACGACGACCCAACATGGGAGGGGCTTTAGCGGGTGGAATAGTGGAGAACAGTCACTGGGTCGACGACCCAACATGGGATGGGAGAGGAGGTTTTAGCAGGTGGAATAGTGGAGAACAGTCACTGGGACGACGACCCAACATGGGATGGGAGAGGAGGTTTTAGCGGGTGGAATAGTGGAGAACAGTCACTGGGACGACGACCCAACTTGGGATGGGAGAGGAGGTTTTAGCGGGTGGAATAGGGATCACTGGGAGAGGGGATGGGAGGTTTTAGCGGGTGGAATAGTGGAGAACAGTCACTGGGACGACGACCCAACATGGGATGGGAGAGGAGGTTTTAGCGGGTGGAATAGTGGAGAACAGTCACTGGGACGACGACCCAACATGGGATGGGAGAGGAGGTTTTAGCGGGTGGAATAGTGGAGAACAGTCACTGGGACGACGACCCAACATGGGATGGGAGAGGAGGTTTTAGCGGGTGGAATAGTGGAGAACAGTCACTGGGACGACGACCCAACATGGGATGGGAGAGGAGGTTTTAGCGGGTGGAATAGTGGAGAACAGTCACTGGGACGACGACCCAACATGGGATGGGAGAGGAGGTTTTAGTGGGTGATCTGGATAGGCCTTTCGGAGGGCCACTGGATCTGGGGTCTGGGTCTGACCTTTCGGGGGGCCACTCTTTACGAAGGATAGGCCTCTCGGATAGGCCTTTCGGGGGCCACTGGATCTGGGGGGGGTCTGACGGTCTTTACGAAGGATAGGCCTCTCGGGGGCCACTGGATCTGGGGGGGTCTGACGGGGGGGGCCACTGGATCTGGGGGGGGTCTGACGGTCACTGGGATGACGACCCCACATGGGAGGGGCTTTAGCGAGTGGAATAGTGGAGAACAATTGGAGGGTTACTCAGTAGCGGTACAAATACCATTTTACAGCTATATGGACACTCAATCATTATGGTACTTTTCAATGGTAAGTTTACAAACATGTATTATGATAAATATAATTGAAATTTTGTATAAAATTATGGTAAATGGTGAAATAAGTATATATTATAGCCAGTTATAATTTAAATGGTTTAGTGGATAATAAGAAAAGACAATCAGTATTTACCTGGCTGAAAGAGAAGTAATATAATATCTATTGTTTACAGAAAACTCATTCAACAGTTTTAGATGAAGTTGGACTGTGGGGGTGAAAATAGTTATTGTATTTTATTTTATTTTACCTTTATTTAACTAAGCAAGTCAGTTAAAGAACAAATTCTTATTTACAATGACGGCCTACCAGAAGACAAAAGGCCTCCTGCGGGGACGGGAGATGGGAGTAAAAATAAAAAATAAATACAATATAAATATAGGACAAAACACACATCACAACAAGAGAGACAACACAACACTACATAAAGAGAGACCTAAGACAACACTACACTACATAAAGAGAGACCTAAGACAACACTACATAAAGAGAGACCTAAGACAACACAACACTACATAAAGAGAGACCTAATACAACACAACACTACATAAAGAGAGACCTAAGACAACACAACACTACATAAAGAGAGACACCACAACACTACATAAAGAGAGACACCACAACACTACATAAAGAGAGACCTAACACAACACAACACTACATAAAGAGAGAGACAACACAACACTACATAAAGAGAGACACCACAACACTACATAAAGAGAGACACCACAACACTACATAAAGAGAGACCTAACACAACACTTTTATTTTATTTTTATTTCATAAACCAGGTAGGCTAACACAACACATTTGCACACCTGGCCAAGATAAAGAGCAGACCTAACAGACAACACAACACTGGACATAAAGAATAACACAGTAGACCTAATACACAACACAACACTACATAAAGAGAGATTAACACTGGAACACTATCAGATAAAGGTAGAGATACAACACAACACTAAATAAAGAAAAACCTAAAACAACACAACACTACATAAAGAGAGACCTAACACTAACACAAGCACTACATAAAAGTTGGTGAGAGATAAAGTCTCAACACAACACTTCATAAAGAGAGACTGGAACACACCAAAACACTTTAGGGATGAAGTGAGACACAACTGCAACACTACATAAAGTTGCCATCGTGACCAGTGAACACAACACAACAGCATGGACATAAAGACCTGGAGCCCTAAGACAACACAACACTACAGTGGTGGGTGGTAAAGAGAGACAAAACGGATGGCACAACACTGCATAAAGAGAGACACCACAACACTGACATAAAGAGAGATCAACACAACACTACATAAAGAGAGACACAACACAACACTACATAAAGATGACACCACAACACTACATAAAGAGAGACACCACAACACTACATAAAGAGAGACCATAACACAACACTACATAAAAGAGAGACCTAACACAACACAACACTACATAAGAGAGACCTAACACAACACTACATAAAGAGAGACCTAACACAACACAACACTACATAAAGAGAGACCTAACACAACACAACACTACATAAAGAGAGACCTAAGACAACACAACACTACATAAAGAGAGACCTAAGACAACACAACACTACATAAAGACAGAGACCTAAGACAACACAACACTACATAAAGAGAGACCTAACACAACACAACACTACATAAAGATGGTCAGACCTGTTTGTTGACACAACACAACACTACATAAAGGGCAGGATGGACCTAACACAACACAACACTACATAAGAGAGACACCACAACACTACATAAAGAGAGACAGGCTGGTAATAACACTACATAAAGAGAGACACAACACAACACTACATAAAGGAGACCTAAGACAACACAACACTACATAAAGAGAGACCTAAGACAACACAACACTACATAAAGAGAGACCTAAGACAACACAACACTACATAAAGAGAGACCTAAGACAACACAACACTACATAAAGAGAGACCTAAGACTGGGAGGAGGTGCTCTTGTTCTCCAACACAACACTACATAAAGAGAGACCTAAGACAACACAACACTACATAAAGAGATGATCCAAACACAACACAAAGACTACATAAAGAGAGACACAACACAACACTACATAAAGAGAGACCTAAGACAACACAACACTACATAAAGAGAGACACCACAACACTACATAAAGAGAGACACAACACAACACTACATAAAGAGAGACCTAACACAACACAACACTACATAAAGAGACAACACAACACTACATAAAGAGAGACAACACAACACTACATAAAGAGACAACACAACACTACATAAAGAGAGACCTAACACAACACAACACTACATAAAGAGAGACCTAACACAACACAACACTACATAAAGAGAGACCTAACACAACACAACACTACATAAAGAGACAACACAACACTACATAAAGAGAGACAACACAACACTACATAAAGAGAGACCTAACACAACACAACATAAAGAGAGACACAACACAACACTACATAAAGAGAGACAACACAACACTACATAAAGAGAGAAACACAACACAACATAAAGAGAGACAACACAACACTACATAAAGAGACAACACAACACTACATAAAGAGAGAACACAACACTACAACAACACAACACAACATAAAGAGAGACCTAACACAACACAACACTACATAAAGAGAGACCTAACACAACACAACACTACATAAAGAGAGACAACACACACACTACATAAAGAGAGACCTAACACAACACAACACTACATAAAGAGAGACCAACACAACACAACACAACATAAAGAGAGACAACACAACACTACAGACAACACAACACTACATAAAGAGAGACCTAACACAACACAACACTACATAAAGAGAGACCTAACACAACACAACACTACATAAAGAGAGACCTAACACAACACAACACTACATAAAGAGAGACCTAAGACAACACAACACTACATAAAGAGAGACACCACAACACTACATAAAGAGAGACCTAAGACAACACACACTACATAAAGAGAGACCTAACACAACACAACACTACATAAAGAGAGACACAACACAACACAACATAAAGAGAGACCTAATACAACAACACAGCATAGCAGCAACACAACATGGTAGCAACACAACATGGTAGCAACACAACATGGTAGCAACACATCATGACAACAACATGGTAGCAACACAACATGAGCAACAAACATGACAACAACATGGTAGCAACACAACATGACAACAACATGGTAGCAACACAACATGGTAGCAACACAACATGGTACAAACATTGTTGGACACAGACAACAGCACAAAGGGCAAGAAGGTAGAGACAACAATACATCACGCAAAGCAGCCACACCTGTCAGTAAGAGTGGCCATGATTGAGACTTTGAATGAAGAGATTGAGATAAAACTGTCCAGTTTGAGTGTTTTGTTGCAGCTCGTTCCAGTCGCTAGCTGCAGCGAACTGAAAAGAGGAGCGACACAGGGATGTTTGTGCTTTGGGGGACCTTTAACAGAATGTGACTAGCAGAACGGGTGTTGTATGTGGAGGATGAGGGCTGCAGTAGATATCTCAGATAGGGGGGCGTGAGGCCTACGAGGGTTTTATAAATAAGCATCAACCAGTGGGTCTTGCGACAGGTATATAGAGATGACCAGTTTACAGAGGAGTAGAGTGCAGTGATGTGTCCTATAAAGTGCATTGGTGGCAAATCTGATGGCCGAATGGTAAAGAACATCTAGCCGGTCGAGAGCACCCTTACCTGCCGATCTATAAATTATGTCTCTGTAATCTAGCATGGGGTAGGATGGTCATCTGAATCAGGGTTAGTTTGGCAGCTGTTGTGAAAGAGGAGCGATTACGAGAGGAAACCAATTCTATATTTAACTTTAGCCTGCAGCTTTGATATGTGCTGAGAGAAGGACAGTGTACCGTCTAGCCATACTCCCGAGTACTTGTATGAGGTGACTACCTCAAACTCTAAACCCTCAGAGGTAGTAATAACACCTGTGGGAAGAGGGGCATTCTTCTTACGAAACCACATGACCTTTGTTTTGGAGGTGTTCAGAACAAGGTTAAGGGCAGAGAAAGCTTATTGGACCCTGAGAAAGTTTTGTTGTAGAGCGTTTAACACACAAAATCTGGGGAGAGGCCAGCTGAGTATAAGACTATCATCTGCATATAAATGGATGAGAGAGCTTCCTACTGCCTGAGCTATGTTACTGATGTAAATTGAGGAGAGCGTAGGGCCTAGGATCGAGCCTTGGGGTACTCCCTTGGTGACAGGCAGTGGCTGAGACAGCAGATTTTCTGCACTCTTTGAGAGAGGTAGTTAGCAAACCAGGCCAAAGACCCCTCCGAGAGACACCAATACTCCTTAGCCTGTTAAGTCGACCCTCTACTTTTTCGAACATTCTGTTAAAAATCGCGCAACATTTCAGTGCCCTGCTACTCAGGCCAGGAATATAGTATATGCATATGATTAGTATGTGTGGATAGAAAACACTCAGACGTTTATAATACTGGTTAAATCACGGCTGTGACTATAACAGAACGTGCGTTTCATCGAAAAGTGCAGGAATATCTGATCACTGAAAATGGAAAAAAATATCCATCCGCGACTTCAAGGAATTGTTCAAAGTGAATCTAATTAAATGAGGCCGAGGTTGCAGTGCCTACAGCTTCCACACGTTGTCTAGAGTATTGTCATTTGATTCGCAATTGATTCTTGGTCTAACCAAATCAAGGGAATCGATTCCCTCCGGTCTCCGACCGGATGTTTTGGTCGAGCTCTCTCCAAGACATTTTTTCGAAACAGACACCTATAGAATTGACATCGCCTCCTGATGAATTTTATCGCTTATTAACGTGTACTAATACCTAAAGTTGCATTACAAAAGTATTTCGAAGTGTTTTGTGAAAGTTTATCGTCGACTTTTTGAATTTTAAAAAATGACGTTACGTTATGAAACGCAATTTTTTTCCGTTTATCACACAGTCTTCATAGATCGATATCTAGGCTATATATGGACCGATTTAATCGAAAAAAAGACCCAATAGTGATTATGGGACATCTAGGAGTGCCAACAAAGAAGATGGTCAAAGGTAATGAATGTTTTATATTTTATTTGTGCGGTTTGTGTAGCAACGACTATGCTAATTATTTTGTTTACATCCCCTGCGGGTCTTTTGGGGTGTTACATGCTATCAGATAATAGCTTCTCATGCTTTCACCGAAAAGCATTTTAAAAATCTGACTTGTTGCCTGGATTCACAACGAGTGTAGCTTTAATTCAATACCCTGCATGTGTATTTTAATGAACGTTTGAGTTTTAACTAATACTATTAGCATTTAGCGTAGCGCATTTGCATTTCCAGAGCTCTAGATGGGACGCCTGCGTGCCAGGTAGGACCAAGAGGTTAGCCAGCCCACAATAATGGAATGGTCTAATGTATCAAAAGCTTTGGCCAAGTCAATAAAAATAGCAGTACAACATTAATTAGAATCAAGGGCAGTGCTGACATCATTGAGGGCCTTTAAAGTTTCAGTGACAGAGTTTAAATGCTGTGATTGGAGAAAACTGAGGATGGATCAACAACATTGGAGTTACTCCACAATACTATCCTAATTGACAGATTGAAAAGAAGGAAGCCTGACCAGCATTTTCTTTTCTCCAAAACATGTTTGCAACAAGGGACTAAACTAATACTGCAAAAAATGTGGCAAAGCAATTCACTTTTTGTCCTAAATACAAATTGATATGTCTGGGGCAAATCCAATACAACACATTACTGAGTACCACTCTCCATATTTTCAAGTATAGTGGTGGCTGCATCATGTTATGGGTATGCTTGTAATTGTTAAGGACTGGGAAGTTTTTCAGGATAAAAAAGAAATGGAATGGAGCTAAAACACAGGCAAAATCCTAGAGGAACACCTGGTTCAGTCTGCTTTCCACCTGACACTGGGAGATGAATTCACCTTTCAGCAGGACAATAACCTGGTTCAGTCTGCTTCCCACCTGACACTGGGAGATGAATTCACCTTTCAGCAGGACAATAACCTAAAACACAAGGCCAAATCTACACTGGAGTTGCTAACCAAGAAGGCAGTTGGTAAGTTACAGTTTTGACTTAAATCAACATGAAAATCTATGGTAAGACAACCACGGAAATGGTTGTCT
Source organism: Oncorhynchus keta (assembly GCF_023373465.1). Lineage (NCBI taxonomy): Eukaryota > Metazoa > Chordata > Actinopteri > Salmoniformes > Salmonidae > Oncorhynchus > Oncorhynchus keta. Next base: position 45,947,347 of record NC_068446.1, on the reverse strand, counting down.
AGCAATGATCAACAACCAATTTGTCAGGGCTTGAATTTCGAAAACGATAATGGTACATTTTTTTGACAATCCGTTTTGGAAAGCTCTTAGAGACTTACCCAGAACAAATCACAGTAGTAATCACTGCCAGAGGTGCTTCCACAAAGTATTGACTCAGGGGTGGGAATGCGTAAGCAAATTAGATATTTCTGTATTTCATTTTCAATTAATTTAAAAACATTTATAAAAACATAATTTCTCTTTGTCATTATTCCGGTATTGTGTATAGATGGTCGAATTCAGGCTGTTAAAACAACAAAATATGTAATAAGTTAAGGGGTATGAATACATCCTTAAGGAACTGGAACAGTAATACATGTAGCAGTAGTACCATGTAACAGTAGTACCATGTAACAGTAGTACCATGTAACAGTAGTACCATGTAGCAGTAGTACCATGTAGCAGTAGTACCATGTAACAGTAGTACCATGTAGCAGTAGTACCATGTAACAGTAGTACCATGTAACAGTAGTACCATGTAACAGTAGTACCATGTAGCAGTAATACCATGTAACAGTAGTACCATGTAACAGTAATACCATGTAACAGTAATACCATGTAGCAGTAATACCATGTAGCAGTAGTACCATGTAACAGTAGTACCATGTAACAGTAATACCATGTAGCAGTAATACCATGTAGCAGTAATACCATGTAACAGTAGTACCATGTAACAGTAATACCATGTAGCAGTAGTACCATGTAACAGTAGTACCATGTAACAGTAATACCATGTAGCAGTAATACCATGTAACAGTAATACCATGTAGCAGTAATACCATGTAACAGTAATACCATGTAGCAGTAATACCATGTAGCAGTAATACCATGTAACAGTAATACCATGTAACAGTAGTACCATGTAACAGTAATACCATGTAGCAGTAGTACCATGTAGCAGTAATACCATGTAACAGTAATACCATGTAGCAGTAATACCATGTAACAGTAATACCATGTAACAGTAGTACCATGTAGCAGTAGTACCATGTAGCAGTAATACCATGTAACAGTAATACCATGTAGCAGTAATACCATGTAACAGTAATACCATGTAGCAGTAGTACCATGTAGCAGTAATACCATGTAACAGTAGTACCATGTAGCAGTAATACCATGTAACAGTAGTACCATGTAACAGTAATACCATGTAACAGTAGTACCATGTAGCAGTAGTACCATGTAGCAGTAATACCATGTAACAGTAATACCATGTACCAGTAATACCATGTAGCAGTAATACCATGTAGCAGTAATACCATGTAGCAGTAATACCATGTACCAGTAATACCATGTAACAGTAGTACCATGTAGCAGTAATACCATGTAACAGTAATACCATGTAGCAGTAATACCATGTAGCAGTAATACCATGTAACAGTAATACCATGTAGCAGTAATACCATGTAGCAGTAATACCATGTAGCAGTAATACCATGTAGCAGTAATACCATGTAACAGTAGTACCATGTAGCAGTAATACCATGTAACAGTAGTACCATGTAACAGTAATACCATGTAACAGTAGTACCATGTAACAGTAGTACCATGTAGCAGTAATACCATGTAACAGTAGTACCATGTAGCAGTAATACCATGTAACAGTAGTACCATGTAGCAGTAGTACCATGTACCAGTAATACCATGTAACAGTAGTACCATGTAGCAGTAATACCATGTAACAGTAATAACATGTAACAGTAATACCATGTAGCAGTAATACCATGTAACAGTAATACCATGTAACAGTAATACAATGTAACAGTAGTACAATGTAACAGTAATACCATGTAACAGTAATACCATGTAACAGTAGTACCATGTAGCAGTAATACCATGTAACAGTAATAACATGTAACAGTAATACCATGTAGCAGTAATACCATGTAACAGTAATACCATGTAACATTAATACCATGAAACAGTAATACCATGTAACAGTAGTACCATGTAACAGTAGTACCATGTAACAGTAATACCATGTAGCAGTAGTACCATGTAACAGTAATACCATGTAACAGTAATACCATGAAACAGTAATACCATGTAACAGTAGTACCATGTAGCAGTAGTACCATGTAACAGTAATGCCATGTAACAGTAATACCATGTAACAGTAATACCATGTAACAGTGGTACATTGTACCAGTAATACCATGTAAGAGTAGTACCATGTAACAGTAGTACCATGTAGCAGTAATACCATGTAACAGTAGTACCATGTAGCAGTAATACCATGAAACAGTAATACCATGTAACAGTAATACCATGTAACAGTAATACCATGTAGCAGTAATACCATGTAACAGTAATACCATGTAGCAGTAATACCATGTAACAGTAATACCATGTAACAGTAGTAGAAGAGGGGCCTTCTTCTAACCAAACCATATGACCTTTGTTTTGGAGGTGTTCAGAACAAGGTTATGGACAGAGAAAGCTTGTTGGACACTAAGAAAGCTTTGTTGTAGAGTGTTTCACACAAAATCCGGGGAGGGGCCAGCTGAGTATAAGAATAAATAATATACTTCTCCCATGGGCAAATAAACTGAAAAGGGGTGATGATATTAATTTAAAATAATTTTGATCCAAATGTGCAAATTGTTGAAATGGATCTGGTAAGGTCAGATGGATGATTTAAAATATGTTATTGGATCATAAACAGATTTGTATCATTAACCTTTACAGTCCAAATAATGATGATCCAAGCTTCTTTTGAAATATATATAATCATTTATCAACCCTGCAAGCAACACAAGACTATGGTTATTATGGTGTGAGATTATAACACGGTTTTAAGTACCTCAATGGACCGTAAAGGAAATCACACTACAAACTAAAACCCTCAGGCTCTTAAAGGAAATCACACTACAAACTAAAACCCTCATGCTCTTAAAGGAAATCACACTACAAACTAAAACCCTCTTGCTCTTAAAGGAAATCACACTACAAACTAAAACCCTCAGGCTCTTAAAGGAAATCACACTACAAACTAAAACCCTCAGGCTCTTAAAGGAAATCACACTACAAACTAAAACCCTCAGGCTCTTAAAGGAAATCACACTACAAACTAAAACCCTCAGGCTCTTAAAGGAAATCACACTACAAACTAAAACCCTCAGGCTCTTAAAGGAAATCACACTACAAACTAAAACCCTCAGGCTCTTAAAGGAAATCACACTACAAACTAAAACCCTCAGGCTCTTAAAGGAAATCACACTACAAACTATCACCCTCAGGCTCTTAAAGGAAATCACACTACAAACTAAAACCCTCAGGCTCTTAAAGGAAATCACACTACAAACTAAAACCCTCAGGCTCTTAAAGGAAATCACACTACAAACTAAAACCCTCAGGCTCTTAAAGGAAATCACACTACAAACTAAAACCCTCTTGCTCTTAAAGGAAATCACACTACAAACTAAAACCCTCAGGCTCTTAAAGGAAATCACACTACAAACTAAAACCCTCAGGCTCTTAAAGGAAATCACACTACAAACTAAAACCCTCTTGCTCTTAAAGGAAATCACACTACAAACTAAAACCCGCAGGCTCTTAAAGTAAATCACACTACAAACTAAAACCCTCAGGCTCTTAAAGGAAATCACACTACAAACTAAAACCCTCTTGCTCTTAAAGGAAATCACACTACAAACTAAAACCCTCAGGCTCTTAAAGGAAATCACACTACAAACTAAAACCCTCAGGCTCTTAAAGGAAATCACACTACAAACTAAAACCCTCAGGCTCTTAAAGGAAATCACACTACAAACTATCACCCTCAGGCTCTTAAAGGAAATCACACTACAAACTAAAACCCTCAGGCTCTTAAAGGAAATCACACTACAAACTAAAACCCTCAGGCTCTTAAAGGAAATCACACTACAAACTAAAACCCTCAGGCTCTTAAAGGAAATCACACTACAAACTAAAACCCTCAGGCTCTTAAAGGAAATCACACTACAAACTAAAACCCTCAGGCTCTTAAAGGAAATCACACTACAAACTAAAACCCTCTTGCTCTTAAAGGAAATCATGAATGTGAAAATACATGGAGGAGGTTTAATATCCTGACCTAGTGAGATATACATGGAGGTTTAATATCCTGACCTAGTGAGATATACATGGAGGAGGTTTAATATCCTGACCTAGTGAGATATACATGGAGGAGGTTTAATATCCTGACCTAGTGAGATATACATGGAGGAGGTTTAATATCCTGACCTAGTGAGATATACATGGAGGAGGTTTAATATCCTGACCTAGTGAGATAGACATGGAGGAGGTTTAATACCCTGACCTAGTGAGATAGACATGGAGGAGGTTTAATATCCTGACCTAGTGAGATAGACATGGAGGAGGTTTAATATCCTGACCTAGTGAGATAGACATGGAGGAGGTTTAATATCCTGACCTAGTGAGATAGACATGGAGGAGGTTTAATATCCTGACCTAGTGAGATAGACATGGAGGAGGTTTAATATCCTGACCTAGTGAGATAGACATGGAGGAGGTTTAATACCCTGACCTAGTGAGATATACATGGAGGAGGTTTAATATCCTAACCTAGTGAGATATACATGGAGGAGGTTTAATATCCTAACCTAGTGAGATATACACGGAGGAGGTTTAATATCCTGACCTAGTGAGATATACATGGAGGAGGTTTAATATCCTGACCTAGTGAGATATACATGGAGGTTTAATATCCTGACCTAGTGAGATATACATGGAGGAGGTTTAATATCCTGACCTAGTGAGATATACATGGAGGAGTTTTAATACCCTGACCTAGTGAGATATACATGGAGGAGGTTTAATACCCTGACCTAGTGAGATATACATGGAGGTTTAATATCCTGACCTAGTGAGATATACATGGAGGAGGTTTAATATCCTGACCTAGTGAGATATACATGGAGGAGGTTTAATATCCTGACCTAGTGAGATATACATGGAGGAGGTTTAATATCCTGACCTAGTGAGATATACATGGAGGAGGTTTAATACCCTGACCTAGTGAGATATACATGGAGGAGGTTTAATACCCTGACCTAGTGAGATATACATGGAGGAGGTTTAATACCCTGACCTAGTGAGATATACATGGAGGAGGTTTAATATCCTGACCTAGTGAGATATACATGGAGGAGGTTTAATATCCTGACCTAGTGAGATATACATGGAGGTTTAATATCCTGACCTAGTGAGATATACATGGAGGAGGTTTAATATCCTGACCTAGTGAGATATACATGGAGGTTTAATATCCTGACCTAGTGAGATATACATGGAGGAGGTTTAATATCCTGACCTAGTGAGATATACATGGAGGTTTAATATCCTGACCTAGTGAGATATACATGGAGGTTTAATATCCTGACCTAGTGAGATATACATGGAGGAGGTTTAATATCCTGACCTAGTGAGATATACATGGAGGAGGTTTAATATCCTGACCTAGTGAGATATACATGGAGGAGGTTTAATATCCTGACCTAGTGAGATATACATGGAGGAGGTTTAATATCCTGACCTAGTGAGATATACATGGAGGAGGTTTAATATCCTGACCTAGTGAGATATACATGGAGGAGGTTTAATATCCTGACCTAGTGAGATATACATGGAGGAGGTTTAATATCCTGACCTAGTGAGATATACATGGAGGAGGTTTAATATCCTGACCTAGTGAGATATACATGGAGGAGGTTTAATATCCTGACCTAGTGAGATATACATGGAGGAGGTGACTCCAGGATGCTGGCCTTCTAGGCAGTATTGCAAAGAAAAAGCCATATCTCAGACTGGCCAATAAAAATAAAAGATTAAGATGGGCAAAACAACACAGACACTGGACAGAGGAACTCTGTCTAGAAGGCCAGCATCCTGGAGTCGCCTCTACACTGTTGACGTTGAGACTGGTGTTTGCAGGTATTATTTAATGAAGCTGACAGTTGAGGACTTGTGAGGCGTCTGTTTCTCAAACTAGACACTCTAATGTACTTGTCCTCTTGCTCAGTTGTGCACCGGGGCCTCCCACTCCTCTTTCTATTCTGGTTAGGGCCAGTTTGTGCTGTTCTGTGAAGGGAGTAGTACACAGCGTTGTACGAGATCTTCAGTTTCTTGGCAATTTCTCACATGGAATAGCCTTCATTTCTCAGAAGAAGAATAGACTGATGAGTTTCAGAAGAAAGGTCTTTGTTTCTGTCCATTTTAAGCCTGTAATCGAACCCACAAATGCTGATGCTCCAGATACTCAAGTAGTCTAAAGAAGGCCAGACTGATTGCCGCTTTAAACATAACAACAGTTTTCAGCTGTGCTAACATATTTGCGAAATGGTTTTCTAATGATCAATTAGCCCTTTAAAATGATGAACTTGGATTAGCTAACACAACGTGCCATTGAAACACAGGAGTGATGGTTGCTGATAATGGGCCTCTGTACATCTATGTAGATATTCCATTAAAAAAACAGCCGTTTCCAGCTACAATAGTAATTTACAACATTAACAATGTCTACACTGTATTTCTGATCAATGTGATGTTATTTTAATGGACAAATAAAATGTGCTTTTATTTAAAAAACAAGGACATTTCTAAGTGACCCAAAACTTTTAAACGGTAGTGTACATGCACAAATTACCTGGGCTAACCGGTGTACCGGTACCCCCTGTATATAGCCCCTACAGACTGACTCTGTACCGGTACCCCCTGTATATAGCCCCCACAGACTGACTCTGTACCGGTACCCCCTGTATATAGCCCCCACAGACTGACTCTGTACCGGTACCCCCTGTATATAGCCCCCACAGACTGACTCTGTACCGGTACCCCCTGTATATAGCCCCCACAGACTGACTCTGTACCGGTACCCCCTGTATATAGCCTCCACATTGACTCTGTACCGGTACCCCCTGTATATAGCCTCCACAGACTGACTCTGTACCGGTACCCCCTGTATATAGCCCCTACAGACTGACTCTGTACCGGTACCCCCTGTATATAGCCCCTACAGACTGACTCTGTACCGGTACCCCCTGTATATAGCCTCCACAGACTGACTCTGTACCGGTACCCCCTGTATATAGCCCCTACAGACTGACTCTGTACCGGTACCCCTGTATATAGCCCCTACAGACTGACTCTGTACCGGTACCCCCTGTATATAGCCCCTACAGACTGACTCTGTACCGGTACCCCCTGTATATAGCCCCCACAGACTGACTCTGTACCGGTACCCCCTGTATATAGCCCCTACAGACTGACTCTGTACCGGTACCCCCTGTATATAGCCCCTACAGACTGACTCTGTACCGGTACCCCCTGTATATAGCCCCTACAGACTGACTCTGTACCGGTACCCCCTGTATATAGCCCCTACAGACTGACTCTGTACCGGTACCCCCTGTATATAGCCCCTACAGACTGACTCTGTACCGGTACCCCCTGTATATAGCCCCTACAGACTGACGCTGTACCGGTACCCCCTGTATATAGCCCCCACAGACTGACTCTGTACCGGTACCCCCTGTATATAGCCCCTACAGACTGACTCTGTACCGGTACCCCCTGTATATAGCCCCCACAGACTGACTCTGTACCGGTACCCCCTGTATATAGCCCCTACAGACTGACTCTGTACCAGTACCCCCTGTATATAGCCCCCACAGACTGACGCTGTACCGGTACCCCCTGTATATAGCCCCCACAGACTGACGCTGTACCGGTACCCCCTGTATATAGCCCCCACAGACTGACTCTGTACCGGTACCCCCTGTATATAGCCCCCACAGACTGACGCTGTACCGGTACCCCCTGTATATAGCCCCCACAGACTGACGCTGTACCGGTACCCCCTGTATATAGCCCCTACAGACTGACTCTGTACCGGTACCCCCTGTATATAGCCCCTACAGACTGACTCTGTACCGGTACCCCTGTATATAGCCCCCACAGACTGACGCTGTACCGGTACCCCTGTATATAGCCCCCACAGACTGACTCTGTACCGGTACCCCCTGTATATAGCCCCCACAGACTGACTCTGTACCGGTACCCCCTGTATATAGCCCCCACAGACTGACTCTGTACCGGTACCCCCTGTATATAGCCCCTACAGACTGACTCTGTACCGGTACCCCCTGTATATAGCCCCTACAGACTGACTCTGTACCGGTACCCCCTGTATATAGCCCCCACAGACTGACTCTGTACCGGTACCCCCTGTATATAGCCCCCACAGACTGACTCTGTACCGGTACCCCCTGTATATAGCCCCCACAGACTGACTCTGTACCGGTACCCCCTGTATATAGCCCCCACAGACTGACGCTGTACCGGTACCCCCTGTATATAGCCCCTACAGACTGACTCTGTACCGGTAGCCCCTGTATATAGCCCCCACAGACTGACTCTGTACCGTAATACCCTGTATATAGCCTCCACATTGACACTGTACCGTAATACCCTGTATATAGCCTCCACATTGACACTGTACCGTAATACCCTGTATATAGCCTCCACATTGACACTGTACCGTAATACCCTCTATATAGCCTCCACATTGACACTGTACCGTAACACCCTGTATATAGCCTCCACATTGACTCTGTACCGTAATACCCTCTATATAGCCTCCACATTGACTCTGTACTGGTACCCCCTGTATATAGCCTCCACATTGACTCTGTACTGGTACCCCCTGTATATAGCCTCCACATTGACACTGTACCGTAATACCCTGTATATAGCCTCCACATTGACTCTGTACCGTAACACCCTGTATATAGCCTCCACATTGACTCTGTACCGTAACACCCTGTATATAGCCTCCACATTTCATGGTTCTATTCAACACATTTGACAAATACAATTTGATTTGATTTGACTAAGCGCAAACTAGATTGGATGGCGTATCGCTGCAGAATGCGATGGTAGCCATGCTGGTTAATTGTGCCTGTGAATTCTAAATAAATAATTGACAGTGTCACAAGCAAAGCACCCCCACACCATCACACCTCCTCCTCCATGCTTCACAGTGGGAACCACACATGCAGTGTGGTCATCTGTTTACCTACTGTACGTCTCACAAAGACATCACACCTCCTCCTCCATGCTTCATGGTGGGAACCACACATGCAGTGTGGTCATCTGTTTACCTACTGTACGTCTCACAAAGACATCACACCTCCTCCTCCATGCTTCACGGTGGGAACCACACATGCAGTGTGGTCATCTGTTTACCTACTGTACGTCTCACAAAGACATCACACCTCCTCCTCCATGCTTCACGGTGGGAACCACACATGCAGAGATCATCTGTTTACCTACTGTACGTCTCACAAAGACAGGACAGTTGGAACCAAAAATCTAAAATTTGGACCCATCAGACCAAAGAACAGATTTCCACCGGTCTAATGTCCATTGCTCGTGTTTCTTGGCCCAAGCAAGTCTCTTCTTCTTATTGGTGTCCTTTAGTAGTGGTTTCACTGCAGCAATTCAACCATGAAGGCCTGATTCACGCAGTCTTCTCTGAACAGGTGATGTTGAGATGTGTCTGTTACTTGAACTCTGAAGCATTTATTTGGGCTACAATTTCTGAGGCTGGTAACTATAATGAACTTATCCTCTGCAGCAGAGGTAACTTTGGGTCTTCCATTCCTGTGGCGGTCCTCATGAGAGCCAGTGTCATCATAGAGCTTGAAGGTTTTTGCGACTGCACTTGAAGAAACTTTCAAAGTTCTTGAAATGTTCCACATTTACTGACCTTCATGTCTTAAAGTAATGATGGACTGTCGTTTTCTCTTTGCATATTTGAGCTGTTCTTGCCATAATATGGACTTGGTCTTTTACCAAATAGGGCTGTCCTCTGTATACCACCCCTACCTTGTCACACCACAACTGATTGGCTCAAACGCATTAAGAAGGAAAGAAATTTCACAAATTATTTTTATAAATGCCTGTTAATTGAAATGCATTCCAGGTGACTACCTCATGAAGCTGGTTGAGAGAATTCCAAGAGTGTGTAAAGCTGTGGTCAAGGCAAAAGGTGGCTGCCTTGAAGAATCTCAAATATAAAATATGTTTAGATTTGTTTAACCATTTTTTTCTCATTTCTACAATATATTATTTAATAGTTTTGACGTCTTCACTATTTTTCTACAATGTAGAAAATAGTAAGAATCAAGAAAAACCCTTGAATGAGTAGGTGTGTCCAAACTGTTGACTGGTACTGTACGTGGTGGACCCTAGTCATCTTCACTACTTTTTTTATGTCTCGGTGTCACCAAAATTAAAATGAAATAAAAAGTGTTGATGGGGACAGAATGCTGTTGGTCCATCACATAATTGGCATATTATATATCTATTATATTATATTATTATTATTATATTATATATATATTATATTAATCGAATTTTGAATGTTTTTATTATTATTTGTATTATTATTTTATGTATTTATTATTTATTTATTTATTATATTTATTAGTTTTGAATTTCCACGTGGGCTAATTGGAAATGTTGCCAGAGCCTATTCAAATCAAATGAAACTTTATTAGTCACATGCGCCGAATACAACAAGTGTAGACGTTACTGTGAAATGATTACGTAACGGTTCTCTTGAGATGAAGGAGGGTCGGACCAAAACGCAGTGGAGGTGTGTATATATACTATAGAGTGGAGGTGTGTGTATAATATAGAGTGGAGGTGTGTATATATACTATAGAGTGGAGGTGTGTGTATAATATAGAGTGGAGGTGTGTATATATACTATAGAGTGGAGGTGTGTGTATAATATAGAGTGGAGGTGTGTATATATACTATAGAGTGGAGGTGTGTATATATAATATAGAGTGGAGATGTGTATATAATATAGAATGGAGGTGTGTATATATACTATAGAGTGGAGGTGTGTGTATAATATAGAGTGGAGGTGTGTATATATACTATAGAGTGGAGGTGTGTGTATAATATAGAGTGGAGGTGTGTATATATACTATAGAGTGGAGGTGTGTGTATAATATAGAGTGGAGGTGTGTATATATACTATAGAGTGGAGGTGTGTGTATAATATAGAGTGGAGGTGTGTACATATAATATAGAGTGGAGGTGTGTATATATAATATAGAGTGGAGATGTGTATATAATATAGAATGGAGGTGTGTATATAATATAGAGTGGAGGTGTATATATAATATAGAGTGGAGGTGTGTATATAATATAGAGTGGAGGTGTGTATATAATATAGAGTGGAGGTGTATGTATATAATATAGAGTGGAGGTGTGTATATAATATAGAGTGGAGGTGTGTATATAATATAGAATGGAGGTGTATATATAATATAGAGTGGAGGTGTGTATATATAATTTAGAGTGGAGGTGTGTATATAATATAGAGTGGAGGTGTGTATATATACTATAGAGTGGAGGTGTGTGTATATAATATAGAGTGGAGGTGTGTATATATAATATAGAGTGGAGGTGTGTATATATAATATAGAATGGAGGTGTATATATAATATTGAGTGGAGGTGTGTATATATAATTTAGAGTGGAGGTGTGTATATATAATATAGAGTGGAGGTGTGTATATATAATATAGAGTGGAGGTGTGTATATAATATAGAGTGGAGGTGTGTATATAATTTAGAGTGGAGGTGTGTATATATAATATAGAGTGGAGGTGTGTATATAATATAGAGTGGAGATGTGTATATAATATAGAGTGGAGGTGTGTATATAATATAGAGTGGAGGTGTGTATATAATATAGAGTGGAGGTGTGTATATAATTTAGAGTGGAGGTGTGTATATATAATATAGAGTGGAGGTGTGTATATAATATAGAGTGGAGATGTGTATATAATATAGAGTGGAGGTGTGTATATAATATAGAGTGGAAATGTGTATATATACTATAGAGTGGAGGTGTGTATATATACTATAGAGTGGAGGTGTGTATATAATATAGAGTGGAGGTGTGTATATATAATATAGAGTGGAGGTGTGTATATATACTATAGAGTGGAGGTGTGTATATATACTATAGAGTGGAGGTGTGTATATAATATAGAGTGGAGGTGTGTATATAATATAGAGTGGAGGTGTGTATATAATATAGAGTGGAGGTGTGTATATAATATAGAGTGGAGGTGTGTATATATACTATAGAGTGGAGGTGTGTATATAATATAGAGTGGAGGTGTGTATATAATATAGAGTGGAGGTGTGTATATATACTATAGAGTGGAGGTGTGTATATATACTATAGAGTGGAGGTGTGTAGATATACTATAGAGTGGAGGTGTGTATATATACTATAGAGTGGAGGTGTGTATATATACTATAGAGTGGAGGTGTGTATATATACTATAGAGTGGAGGTGTGTATATATACTATAGACTTGAGGTGTGTATATATACTATAGAGTGGAGGTGTGTATATATACTATAGAGTGGAGGTGTGTATATATACTATAGAGTGGAGGTGTGTATATATACTATAGAGTGGAGGTGTGTAGATATACTATAGAGTGGAGGTGTGTATATATACTATAGAGTGGAGGTGTGTATATATACTATAGAGTGGAGGTGTGTATATATACTATAGAGTGGAGGTGTGTATATATACTATAGAGTGGAGGTGTGTAGATATACTATAGAGTGGAGGTGTGTATATATACTATAGAGTGGAGGTGTGTATATATACTATAGAGTGGAGGTGTGTATATATACTATAGAGTGGAGGTGTGTATATATACTATAGACTTGAGGTGTGTATATATACTATAGAGTGGAGGTGTGTATATATACTATAGAGTGGAGGTGTGTATATATACTATAGAGTGGAGGTGTGTATATATAATATAGAGTGGAGGTGTGTATATATACTATAGAGTGGAGGTGTGTATATATACTATAGAGTGGAGGTGTGTATATATACTATAGAGTGGAGGTGTGTATATATACTATAGAGTGGAGGTGTGTATATATACTATAGAGTGGAGGTGTGTATATATACTATAGAGTGGAGGTGTGTATATATACTATAGACTGGAGGTGTGTATATATACTATAGAGTGGAGGTGTGTATATATACTATAGAGTGGAGGTGTGTATATATACTATAGAGTGGAGGTGTGTATATATACTATAGAGTGGAGGTGTGTATATATACTATAGAGTGGAGGTGTGTATATATACTATAGAGTGGAGGTGTGTATATATACTATAGAGTGGAGGTGTGTAGATATACTATAGAGTGGAGGTGTGTATATATACTATAGAGTGGAGGTGTGTAGATATACTATAGAGTGGAGGTGTGTAGATATACTATAGAGTGGAGGTGTGTATATATACTATAGAGTGGAGGTGGACCAAGCAGAGATTTTAGTTTGGCTTGCTTGGATGAGCTACATTGTTCTTGGTCGGCCTGGTGACAACTCTGGAGGGCAGAGACTATGACACTTACAAAGATGGGACCTGCCGGTGTGTGTGTGTGTGTGTGTGTGTGTGTGTGTGTGTGTGTGTGTGTGTGTGTGTGTGTGTGTGTGTGTGTGTGTGTGTGTGTGTGTGTGTGTGTGTGTGTGTGTGTGTGTGTGTGTGTGTGTGTGTGTGTGTGTGTGTGTGTGTGTGTGTGAGAGAGAGAGAAAGACAGTGATAAATAGGTATTTTAATAACAGCTGCCCCACTTGGCCATGCAGCCAAACACACACACACACACACACACACACACACACACACACACACACACACACACACACACACACACACACACACACACACACACACACACACACACACACACACACACACACACACACACACACACACGCTGTCCTCTGTGTATTTATGCCTATGTTTATTTATGCATCCATAGCGAAGCAGGAAATCACCACCGCAGGGGCAACATCCTTCTTATTATGGAGGGAGGGACAGAGGGACGGTTGGAGGGGGGAGGGAGGGACAGAGGGACGGTTGGAGGGGGGAGGGAGGTCGGGAGGGTGGATCGGAGAGGGGGTTGGATGGGGGGTGGAGGTCGGGAGGGTTGGGGAGGGGTAGGGTGGATCGGAGGGAGGGTTGGGGAGGGGTAGGGTGGATCGGAGGGAGGGTTGGAGGTCGGGAGGGTGGATCGGAGAGGGGGTTGGAGGGGGGTGGAGGTCGGGAGGGTTGGGGAGGGGTAGGGTGGATCGGAGGGAGGGTTGGAGGTCGGGAGGGTTGAGGAGGGGGAGAGTGGATCAGAGGGAGGGAGGATGGGAGGGTGAATACATGGTACTACTGTTACATGGTACTACTGTTACATGGTACTACTGTTACATGGTACTACTGTTACATGGTAATACTGTTACATGGTACTACTGTTACATGGTATTACTGCTACATGGTACTACTGTTACATGGTATTACTGCTACATGGTACTACTGTTACATGGTATTACTGCTACATGGTATTACTGCTACATGGTATTACTGCTACATGGTATTACTGCTACATGGTATTACTGCTACATGGTATTACTGCTACATGGTATTACTGGTACATGGTATTACTGCTACATGGTATTACTGTTACATGGTATTACTGCTACATGGTATTACTGGTACATGGTATTACTGTTACATGGTATTACTGTTACATGGTACTACTGTTACATGGTATTACTGGTACATGGTATTACTGTTACATGGTATTACTGCTACATGGTATTACTGCTACATGGTATTACTGTTACATGGTATTACTGCTACATGGTACTACTGCTACATGGTATTACTGCTACATGGTATTACTGGTACATGGTATTACTGCTACATGGTATTACTGTTACATGGTATTACTGCTACATGGTACTACTGCTACATGGTATTACTGCTACATGGTACTACTGCTACATGTATTACTGCTACATGGTATTACTGCTACATGGTATTACTGCTACATGGTACTACTGCTACATGGTATTACTGCTACATGGTATTACTGCTACATGGTATTACTGCTACATGGTATTACTGCTACATGGTACTACTGCTACATGGTACTACTGCTACATGGTATTACTGCTACATGGTACTACTGTTACATGGTATTACTGCTACATGGTACTACTGCTACATGGTATTACTGCTACATGGTATTACTGCTACATGGTATTACTGCTACATGGTATTACTGCTACATGGTATTACTGCTACATGGTATTACTGCTACATGGTACTACTGCTACATGGTATTACTGCTACATGGTATTACTGCTACATGGTACTACTGTTACATGGTATTACTGGTACATGGTATTACTGCTACATGGTATTACTGTTACATGGTATTACTGCTACATGGTATTACTGGTACATGGTATTACTGTTACATGGTATTACTGCTACATGGTATTACTGCTACATGGTACTACTGCAACATGGTATTACTGTTACATGGTACTACTGTTACATGGTATTACTGGTACATGGTATTACTGCTACATGGTATTACTGTTACATGGTATTACTGCTACATGGTACTACTGCAACATGGTATTACTGTTACATGGTATTACTGTTACATGGTATTACTGGTACATGGTATTACTGCTACATGGTATTACTGTTACATGGTATTACTGGTACATGGTATTACTGCTACATGGTATTACTGTTACATGGTATTACTGCTACATGGTATTACTGGTACATGGTATTACTGTTACATGGTATTACTGTTACATGGTACTACTGTTACATGGTATTACTGGTACATGGTATTACTGTTACATGGTATTACTGCTACATGGTATTACTGCTACATGGTATTACTGTTACATGGTATTACTGCTACATGGTACTACTGCTACATGGTATTACTGCTACATGGTATTACTGCTACATGGTATTACTGCTACATGGTACTACTGCTACATGTATTACTGTTCCAGTTCCTTAAGGATGTATTCATACCCCTTAACTTATTACATATTTTGTTGTTTTACAGCCTGAATTCACCCATCTATACACAATACCCGAATAATGACGAAGTGAAAATATGTTTTTATAAATGTTTTTTAATGATTGAAAATCAAATACAGAAATATCTCATTTGCTTACGCATTCCCACCCCTGAGTCAATACTTTGTGGAAGCACCTCTGGCAGTGATTACTACTGTGATTTGTTCTGGGTAAGTCTCTAAGAGCTTTCCACAACGGATTGTCAAAAAAATGTACCATTATCATTTTCTAAATTCAAGCCCTGACAAATTGGTTGTTGATCATTGCTAGACAACCATTTCCGTGGTTGTCTTACCATAGATTTTCATGTTGATTTAAGTCAAAACTGTAACTTACCAACTGCCTTCTTGGTTAGCAACTCCAGTGTAGATTTGGCCTTGTGTTTTAGGTTATTGTCCTGCTGAGAGGTGAATTCATCTCCCAGTGTCAGGTGGGAAGCAGACTGAACCAGGTGTTCCTCTAGGATTTTGCCTGTGTTTTAGCTCCATTCCATTTCTAAACTTCCCAGTCCTTAACAATTACAAGCATACCCATAACATGATGCAGCCACCACTATGCTTGAAAATATGGAGAGTGGTACTCAGTAATGTGTTGTATTGGATTTGCCCCAGACATATCAATTTGTATTTAGGACAAAAAGTGAATTGCTTTGCCACATTTTTTGCAGTATTAGTTTAGTCCCTTGTTGCGAACATGTTTTGGAGAAAAGAAAATGCTGGTCAGGCTTCCTTCTTTTCAATCTGTCAATTAGGATAGTATTGTGGAGTAACTCCAATGTTGTTGATCCATCCTCAGTTTTCTCCAATCACAGCCTTTAAACTCTGTCACTGAAACTTTAAAGGCCCTCAATGATGTCAGCACTGCCCTTGATTCTAATTAATGCTGTACTGTTATTTTTATTGACTTGGCCAAAGCTTTTGATACGGTAGACCATTCCATTATTGTGGGCTGGCTAAGGAGCATTGGTGTCTCTCTGGGGTGTCTTTGACCTGGTTTGCTAACTACCTCTCTCAAAGAGTGTAGTGTATAGTCAGAACATCTGCTGTCTCAGCCACTGCCCGTCACCAAGGGAGTACCCCAAGGCTCGATCCTAGGCCCCATGCTATTCTCAATTTACATCAGTAACATAGCTCAGGCAGTAGGAAGCTTTCTCATCCATTTATATGCAGATGATAGTCTTATACTCAGCTGGCCCCTCCCCGGATTTAGTGTTTTAGACGCTCTACAACCAAACTTTCTTAGGGTCCAATAAGCTTTCTCTGCCCTTAACCTTGTTCTGAACACCTCCAAAACAAAGGTCATGTGGTTTCGTAAGAAGAATGCCCCTCTTCCCACAGGTGTTATTACTACCTCTGAGGGTTTAGAGTTTGAGGTAGTCACCTCATACAAGTACTTGGGAGTGTAGCTAGATGGTACACTGTCCTTCTCTCAGCACATATCAAAACTAAGGTTAAATCTAGACTTGGTTTCCTCTATCGTAATCGCTCCTCTTTCACCCCAGCTGCCAAACTAACCCTGATTCAGTTGACTATCCTAACCATCCTAGATTACGGAGACGTAATTTATAGATCAGCAGGTAAGGGTGCTCTAAAACGACTAGATATGGAGAGTTGGGGGTGATGTTGGTCTGGGGGGAATGGGATGGGTAGTTGGGGGTGATGTTGGGGTGCGGGAATGGGATGTGGAGTTGGGGGTGATGTTGGGGTGCGGGAATGGGATGGGGAGTTGGGGGTGGTGTTGGGGTGCGGGAATGGGATGTGGAGTTGGAGGTGATGTTGGGGTGGGGGAATGGGATAGGGATTTGGGGGTGATGTTGATCTGTGGGAAATGGGGAGTTTGTGATGTTGGTCTGGGGGGAATGGGGAGTTGATGATGTTGGACTGGGGGAATGGGGAGTTGATGATGTTGGACTGGGGGAATGGGGAGTTGATGATGTTGGACTGGGGGAATGGGGAGTTGATGATGTTGGACTGGGGGGAATGGGGAGTTGATGATGTTGGACTGGGGGAAATGGGGAGTTGGTGATGTTGGACTGGGGGAATGGGGAGTTGGTGATGTTGGACTGGGGGGAATGGGGAGTTGATGATGTTGGACTGGGGGAATGGGGAGTTGATGATGTTGGACTGGGGGGAATGGGGAGTTGATGATGTTGGACTGGGGGAAATGGGGAGTT
Source organism: Oncorhynchus keta (assembly GCF_023373465.1). Classification (NCBI taxonomy): domain Eukaryota; kingdom Metazoa; phylum Chordata; class Actinopteri; order Salmoniformes; family Salmonidae; genus Oncorhynchus; species Oncorhynchus keta. Next base: position 45,929,132 of record NC_068446.1, on the reverse strand, counting down.
GGTGATGTTGGACTGGGGGAATGGGGAGTTGATGATGTTGGACTGGGGGAATGGGAAGTTGATGATGTTGGACTGGGGGAATGGGGAGTTGATGATGTTGGACTGGGGGAATGGGGAGTTGATGATGTTGGACTGGGGGGAATGGGGAGTTGATGATGTTGGACTGGGGGAAATGGGGAGTTGGTGATGTTGGACTGGGGGAATGGGGAGTTGATGATGTTGGACTGGGGGAAATGGGGAGTTGGTGATGTTGGACTGGGGGGAATGGGGAGTTGATGATGTTGGACTGGGGGGAATGGGGAGTTGATGATGTTGGACTGGGGGGAATGGGGAGTTGATGATGTTGGACTGGGGGAAATGGGGAGTTGGTGATGTTGGACTGGGGGAATGAGGAGTTGATGATGTTGGACTGGGGGGAATGGGGAGTTGATGATGTTGGACTGGGGGAAATGGGGAGTTGGTGATGTTGGACTGGGGGGAATGAGGAGTTGATGATGTTGGACTGGGGGAATGGGGAGTTGATGATGTTGGACTGGGGGGAATGGGGAGTTGATGATGTTGGGCTGGGAGGAATGGGGAGTTGATGATGTTGGACTGGGGGAATGAGGAGTTGGGAGTGATGTTGGTCTGGGGGGAATGAGGAGTTGGGGGTGATGTTGGCCTGTGGGGAATGAGGAGTTGGAGGTGATGTTGACCTGGGGGGAATGGGGAGTTGGTGATGTTGGACTGGGGGAATGGGGAGTTGGAGGTGATGTTGGCCTGGGGGAATGGGGAGTTGGGGGTGTTGCTGGCCTGGGGGGAATGGGGAGTTGGGTGTGATGTTGGCCTGGGGGGAATGGGGAGTTGGAGGTCATGTTGGTCTGGGGGGAATGGGGAGTTGGAGGTGATGTTGGCCTGGGGGGAATGGGATGGGGAGTTGGGGGTGATGTTGGCCTGGGGGGAATGAGGAGTTGTGGGTGATGTTGGCCTGGGGGAATGGGATGGGGAGTTGGGGGTGATGTTGGCCTGGGGAGAATGAGGAGTTGGAGGCCAAAACACACCTCTTTTTGTTTCTGTTTACCAATTCTATTTTGAATGAGTCCTGTGTGAACAATGTGATCATTTCTCTGTATGTGATTCTTACTTTGCTTTGTTCATTAATAAGGTTCGGGCCCTTTAAAAAAAAAAAATTAAAATATATTTTGCCTAAAATGACATACCCAAATCTAACTGCCTAACTCAGACTATAACACATCAGATGTCGTTAAAGGCAATACATGCAAAAAACCTGCAAGAGAAAGATTGGATCCTAGGTGTAATTTAGAGTTTATCCACAAGATGGCAGCGGTTTGTGTGCGAAGTTTTAAGACTGATCCAGTGAAGAATTAACTCACCACACAATATTTAGCATCAAGTCTGCCAGGAGTTTGACCAAGTGTACAGAATTGGTAAATGTATACATTTTCATGAAACATAGCTATAGAGAACATACAAAAAATGCCATGGTAATAATTATGTTGTATTTTTATGTATTTTTTACACTCCCAGAAATGTCACAAATAAATTAATCATTAGCTTCCCTGCAGAAAAGACACTAACTTCCACACATTTGTTTGTCAATGCCGCGCAAGTTGACATGAGTAGCAGAATACCTTTCCAAACCCATTATTTTATTAACACCAGCTACCATTAAGGACTAAACTATATTAAGGACCAAATATACCACTCTGAAATGACAATGTTGACATTCTTCAGATGAAGTCATCTGTCATCAGGAAACTCACACACTTTCCGTGTTACCACGGAGAAAAGACCTCACGCGTAGCCACGGAGAAAAGACCTCACGCGTAGCCACGGAGCAAAGACCTCACGCGTAGTCAAAGTAGAAAATATGTTCCGTGTTACCACGGAGAAAAGACCTCACGCGTAGCCACGGAGAAAAGACCTCACGCGTAGCCACGGAGAAAATATGTTCCGTGTTACCACGGAGAAAAGACCTCACGCGTAGCCACGGAGAAAATATGTTCCGTGTTACCACGGAGAAAAGACCTCACGCGTAGCCACGGTAGAAAATATGTTCCGTGTTACCACGGAGAAAAGACCTTACGTGTTACCGTGGAGACAATGCCTTACATGTTACCATGGAGAATGATATTACATGTTACCATGGAGGAAATACTTAATTCTTTATACAGCCGCCTTGGAGATCAGGGGCACGCTGTTATATCTGTCTGTGTTATACGTGCACGCTGTTTATAGTGTCTGTGTTATACGTGCACGCTGTTATATCTGTCTGTGTTATACGTGCACGCTGTTATATCTGTCTGTGTTATACGTGCACGCTGTTTATAGTGTCTGTGTTATATACGTGCACGCTGTTATATCTGCCTGTGTTATACGTGCACGCTGTTATATCTGCCTGTGTTATACGTGCACGCTGTTATATCTGTCTGTGTTATACGTGCACGCTGTTATATCTGTCTGTGTTATATGTGCACGCTGTTATATCTGCCTGTGTTATACGTGCACGCTGTTTATAGTGTCTGTGTTATACGTGCACGCTGTTATATCTGTCTGTGTTATACGTGCACGCTGTTATATCAGCCTGTGTTATATGTGCACGCTGTTTATAGTGTCTGTGTTATACGTGCACACTGTTATATCAGCCTGTGTTATACGTGCACGCTGTTATATCTGTCTGTGTTATACGTGCACGCTGTTATATCTGTCTGTGTTATATGTGCACGCTGTTATATCTGCCTGTGTTATACGTGCACACTGTTTATAGTGTCTGTGTTATACGTGCACGCTGTTATATCTGTCTGTGTTATACGTGCACGCTGTTATATCTGTCTGTGTTATACGTGCACGCTGTTTATAGTGTCTGTGTTATACGTGCACACTGTTATATCTGCCTGTGTTATACGTGCACACTGTTATATCTGTCTGTGTTATACGTGCACGCTGTTTATAGTGTCTGTGTTATACGTGCACGCTGTTATATCTGCCTGTGTTATACGTGCACGCTGTTTATAGTGTCTGTGTTATACGTGCACACTGTTATATCTGCCTGTGTTATACGTGCACACTGTTTATAGTGTCTGTGTTATACGTGCACACTGTTTATAGTGTCTGTGTTATACGTGCACACTGTTATATCTGTCTGTGTTATACGTGCACGCTGTTATATCTGTCTGTGTTATACGTGCACGCTGTTTATAGTATCTGTGTTATACGTGCACACTGTTATATCTGCCTGTGTTATACGTGCACACTGTTATATCTGTCTGTGTTATATGTGCACGCTGTTATATCTGCCTGTGTTATACGTGCACGCTGTTATATCTGCCTGTGTTATACGTGCACGCTGTTATATCTGTCTGTGTTATATGTGCACGCTGTTATATCTGCCTGTGTTATACGTGCACGCTGTTATATCTGCCTGTGTTATACGTGCACACTGTTATATCTGTCTGTGTTATACGTGCACACTGTTATATCTGTCTGTGTTATACGTGCACACTGTTATATCTGCCTGTGTTATACGTGCACACTGTTATATCTGTCTGTGTTATACGTGCACACTGTTATATCTGCCTGTGTTATACGTGCACGCTGTTATATCTGTCTGTGTTATACGTGCACGCTGTTTATAGTATCTGTGTTATACGTGCACACTGTTATATCTGTCTGTGTTATACGTGCACGCTGTTATATCTGTCTGTGTTATATGTGCACGCTGTTTATAGTGTCTGTGTTATACGTGCACACTGTTATATCTGCCTGTGTTATACGTGCACGCTGTTATATCTGTCTGTGTTATACGTGCACGCTGTTTATAGTGTCTGTGTTATACGTGCACGCTGTTTATAGTGTCTGTGTTATACGTGCACGCTGTTTATAGTGTCTGTGTTATACGTGCACACTGTTATATCTGTCTGTGTTATACGTGCACGCTGTTATATCTGCCTGTGTTATACGTGCACACTGTTATATCTGTCTGTGTTATACGTGCACGCTGTTTATAGTGTCTGTGTTATACGTGCACACTGTTATATCTGTCTGTGTTATACGTGCACGCTGTTTATAGTGTCTGTGTTATACGTGCACGCTGTTATATCTGTCTGTGTTATACGTGCACACTGTTATATCTGCCTGTGTTATATGTGCACGCTGTTTATAGTGCCTGTGTTATACGTGCACGCTGTTATATCTGCCTGTGTTATACGTGCACGCTGTTTATAGTGTCTGTGTTATACGTGCACACTGTTATATCTGCCTGTGTTATATGTGCACGCTGTTTATAGTGTCTGTGTTATACGTGCACGCTGTTATATCTGTCTGTGTTATACGTGCACGCTGTTATATCTGTCTGTGTTATACGTGCACGCTGTTTATAGTGTCTGTGTTATACGTGCACACTGTTATATCTGTCTGTGTTATACGTGCACGCTGTTATATCTGCCTGTGTTATACGTGCACACTGTTATATCTGTCTGTGTTATACGTGCACGCTGTTATATCTGTCTGTGTTATATGTGCACGCTGTTATATCTGCCTGTGTTATACGTGCACGCTGTTTATAGTGTCTGTGTTATACGTGCACGCTGTTATATCTGTCTGTGTTATATGTGCACACTGTTTATAGTGCCTGTGTTATACGTGCACACTGTTTATAGTGTCTGTGTTATACGTGCACACTGTTTATAGTGTCTGTGTTATACGTGCACACTGTTTATAGTGTCTGTGTTATACGTGCACACTGTTTATAGTGTCTGTGTTATACGTGCACACTGTTTATAGTGTCTGTGTTATACGTGCACACTGTTTATAGTGTCTGTGTTATACGTGCACGCTGTTATATCTGTCTGTGTTATACGTGCACGCTGTTATATCTGTCTGTGTTATACGTGCACGCTGTTATATCTGCCTGTGTTATACGTGCACACTGTTTATAGTGTCTGTGTTATACGTGCACGCTGTTATATCTGTCTGTGTTATACGTGCACGCTGTTTATAGTGTCTGTGTTATACGTGCACACTGTTATATCTGTCTGTGTTATACGTGCACGCTGTTTATAGTGTCTGTGTTATACGTGCACGCTGTTATATCTGCCTGTGTTATACGTGCACACTGTTTATAGTGTCTGTGTTATACGTGCACGCTGTTATATCTGTCTGTGTTATACGTGCACGCTGTTATATCTGTCTGTGTTATACGTGCACGCTGTTATATCTGCCTGTGTTATACGTGCACACTGTTTATAGTGTCTGTGTTATACGTGCACGCTGTTATATCTGTCTGTGTTATACGTGCACGCTGTTATATCTGTCTGTGTTATACGTGCACGCTGTTTATAGTGTCTGTGTTATATACGTGCACGCTGTTATATCTGTCTGTGTTATACGTGCACGCTGTTTATAGTGTCTGTGTTATACGTGCACGCTGTTTATAGTGTCTGTGTTATACGTGCACGCTGTTATATCTGCCTGTGTTATACGTGCACGCTGTTTATAGTGTCTGTGTTATACGTGCACACTGTTTATAGTGTCTGTGTTATACGTGCACGCTGTTTATAGTGTCTGTGTTATACGTGCACACTGTTTATAGTGTCTGTGTTATACGTGCACGCTGTTTATAGTGTCTGTGTTATACGTGCACGCTGTTATATCTGCCTGTGTTATACGTGCACACTGTTATATCTGCCTGTGTTATACGTGCACGCTGTTATATCTGTCTGTGTTATACGTGCACGCTGTTATATCTGCCTGTGTTATACGTGCACGCTGTTATATCTGTCTGTGTTATATGTGCACACTGTTATATCTGCCTGTGTTATATGTGCACGCTGTTTATAGTGTCTGTGTTATACGTGCACGCTGTTTATAGTGTCTGTGTTATACGTGCACGCTGTTTATAGTGTCTGTGTTATACGTGCACGCTGTTATATCTGTCTGTGTTATACGTGCACGCTGTTATATCTGCCTGTGTTATACGTGCACGCTGTTTATAGTGTCTGTGTTATACGTGCACGCTGTTATATCTGTCTGTGTTATACGTGCACGCTGTTATATCTGTCTGTGTTATACGTGCACGCTGTTATATCTGCCTGTGTTATACGTGCACGCTGTTTATAGTGTCTGTGTTATACGTGCACGCTGTTTATAGTGTCTGTGTTATACGTGCACGCTGTTATATCTGCCTGTGTTATACGTGCACGCTGTTATATCTGCCTGTGTTATACGTGCACGCTGTTATATCTGTCTGTGTTATACGTGCACGCTGTTATATCTGCCTGTGTTATACGTGCACGCTGTTATATCTGCCTGTGTTATACGTGCACGCTGTTTATAGTGTCTGTGTTATACGTGCACGCTGTTATATCAGCCTGTGTTATACGTGCACGCTGTTATATCTGTCTGTGTTATACGTGCACGCTGTTATATCTGCCTGTGTTATACGTGCACGCTGTTTATAGTGTCTGTGTTATACGTGCACGCTGTTATATCTGTCTGTGTTATATGTGCACGCTGTTATATCTGCCTGTGTTATACGTGCACGCTGTTTATAGTGTCTGTGTTATACGTGCACGCTGTTTATAGTGTCTGTGTTATACGTGCACACTGTTATATCTGTCTGTGTTATACGTGCACGCTGTTTATAGTGTCTGTGTTATACGTGCACGCTGTTATATCTGTCTGTGTTATACGTGCACGCTGTTTATAGTGTCTGTGTTATACGTGCACGCTGTTATATCTGCCTGTGTTATACGTGCACGCTGTTTATAGTGTCTGTGTTATACGTGCACGCTGTTATATCTGTCTGTGTTATACGTGCACGCTGTTATATCTGCCTGTGTTATACGTGCACGCTGTTTATAGTGTCTGTGTTATACGTGCACGCTGTTATATCTGTCTGTGTTATACGTGCACGCTGTTATATCTGTCTGTGTTATACGTGCACGCTGTTATATCTGCCTGTGTTATACGTGCACACTGTTTATAGTGTCTGTGTTATACGTGCACGCTGTTATATCTGTCTGTGTTATACGTGCACGCTGTTATATCTGTCTGTGTTATACGTGCACGCTGTTTATAGTGTCTGTGTTATATACGTGCACGCTGTTATATCTGTCTGTGTTATACGTGCACGCTGTTTATAGTGTCTGTGTTATACGTGCACGCTGTTTATAGTGTCTGTGTTATACGTGCACGCTGTTATATCTGTCTGTGTTATACGTGCACGCTGTTTATAGTGTCTGTGTTATACGTGCACACTGTTTATAGTGTCTGTGTTATACGTGCACGCTGTTTATAGTGTCTGTGTTATACGTGCACACTGTTTATAGTGTCTGTGTTATACGTGCACGCTGTTTATAGTGTCTGTGTTATACGTGCACGCTGTTATATCTGCCTGTGTTATACGTGCACACTGTTATATCTGCCTGTGTTATACGTGCACGCTGTTATATCTGTCTGTGTTATACGTGCACGCTGTTATATCTGCCTGTGTTATACGTGCACGCTGTTATATCTGTCTGTGTTATATGTGCACACTGTTATATCTGCCTGTGTTATATGTGCACGCTGTTTATAGTGTCTGTGTTATACGTGCACGCTGTTTATAGTGTCTGTGTTATACGTGCACGCTGTTTATAGTGTCTGTGTTATACGTGCACGCTGTTATATCTGTCTGTGTTATACGTGCACGCTGTTATATCTGCCTGTGTTATACGTGCACGCTGTTTATAGTGTCTGTGTTATACGTGCACGCTGTTATATCTGTCTGTGTTATACGTGCACGCTGTTATATCTGTCTGTGTTATACGTGCACGCTGTTATATCTGCCTGTGTTATACGTGCACGCTGTTTATAGTGTCTGTGTTATACGTGCACGCTGTTTATAGTGTCTGTGTTATACGTGCACGCTGTTATATCTGCCTGTGTTATACGTGCACGCTGTTATATCTGCCTGTGTTATACGTGCACGCTGTTATATCTGTCTGTGTTATACGTGCACGCTGTTATATCTGCCTGTGTTATACGTGCACGCTGTTATATCTGCCTGTGTTATACGTGCACGCTGTTTATAGTGTCTGTGTTATACGTACACACTGTTATATCAGCCTGTGTTATACGTGCACGCTGTTATATCTGTCTGTGTTATACGTGCACGCTGTTATATCTGCCTGTGTTATACGTGCACGCTGTTTATAGTGTCTGTGTTATACGTGCACGCTGTTATATCTGTCTGTGTTATATGTGCACGCTGTTATATCTGCCTGTGTTATACGTGCACGCTGTTTATAGTGTCTGTGTTATACGTGCACGCTGTTTATAGTGTCTGTGTTATACGTGCACACTGTTATATCTGTCTGTGTTATACGTGCACGCTGTTTATAGTGTCTGTGTTATACGTGCACGCTGTTATATCTGTCTGTGTTATACGTGCACGCTGTTTATAGTGTCTGTGTTATACGTGCACGCTGTTATATCTGCCTGTGTTATACGTGCACGCTGTTTATAGTGTCTGTGTTATACGTGCACGCTGTTATATCTGTCTGTGTTATATGTGCACGCTGTTATATCTGCCTGTGTTATACGTGCACGCTGTTTATAGTGTCTGTGTTATACGTGCACGCTGTTATATCAGCCTGTGTTATATGTGCACGCTGTTATATCTGTCTGTGTTATACGTGCACGCTGTTATATCAGCCTGTGTTATACGTGCACGCTGTTATATCTGCCTGTGTTATACGTGCACACTGTTATATCTGCCTGTGTTATATGTGCACGCTGTTATATCTGTCTGTGTTATACGTGCACACTGTTTATAGTGTCTGTGTTATACGTGCACGCTGTTATATCTGCCTGTGTTATACGTGCACGCTGTTTATAGTGTCTGTGTTATACGTGCACGCTGTTATATCTGTCTGTGTTATATGTGCACGCTGTTATATCTGCCTGTGTTATACGTGCACGCTGTTTATAGTGTCTGTGTTATACGTGCACGCTGTTATATCAGCCTGTGTTATATGTGCACGCTGTTATATCTGCCTGTGTTATACGTGCACACTGTTATATCTGCCTGTGTTATACGTGCACACTGTTATATCTGTCTGTGTTATACGTGCACGCTGTTTATAGTGTCTGTGTTATACGTGCACGCTGTTTATAGTGTCTGTGTTATACGTGCACGCTGTTATATCTGTCTGTGTTATACGTGCACGCTGTTATATCTGCCTGTGTTATACGTGCACACTGTTATATCTGCCTGTGTTATATGTGCACGCTGTTTATAGTGTCTGTGTTATACGTGCACGCTGTTTATAGTGTCTGTGTTATACGTGCACGCTGTTTATAGTGTCTGTGTTATACGTGCACGCTGTTATATCTGTCTGTGTTATACGTGCACGCTGTTATATCTGCCTGTGTTATATGTGCACGCTGTTATATCTGTCTGTGTTATATGTGCACGCTGTTATATCTGCCTGTGTTATACGTGCACGCTGTTTATAGTGTCTGTGTTATACGTGCACGCTGTTATATCAGCCTGTGTTATATGTGCACGCTGTTATATCAGCCTGTGTTATACGTGCACGCTGTTATATCTGCCTGTGTTATATGTGCACACTGTTATATCTGCCTGTGTTATACGTGCACACTGTTTATAGTGTCTGTGTTATACGTGCACGCTGTTTATAGTGTCTGTGTTATACGTGCACGCTGTTATATCTGCCTGTGTTATACGTGCACGCTGTTATATCTGTCTGTGTTATACGTGCACGCTGTTATATCTGCCTGTGTTATACGTGCACGCTGTTTATAGTGTCTGTGTTATACGTGCACGCTGTTATATCTGTCTGTGTTATATGTGCACACTGTTATATCTGCCTGTGTTATATGTGCACACTGTTTATAGTGTCTGTGTTATACGTGCACGCTGTTTATAGTGTCTGTGTTATACGTGCACGCTGTTTATAGTGTCTGTGTTATACGTGCACGCTGTTATATCTGTCTGTGTTATACGTGCACGCTGTTTATAGTGTCTGTGTTATACGTGCACGCTGTTATATCTGTCTGTGTTATACGTGCACGCTGTTATATCTGTCTGTGTTATACGTGCACGCTGTTATATCTGCCTGTGTTATACGTGCACGCTGTTATATCTGCCTGTGTTATATGTGCACGCTGTTATATCTGCCTGTGTTATACGTGCACGCTGTTATATCTGCCTGTGTTATACGTGCACGCTGTTATATCTGCCTGTGTTATACGTGCACGCTGTTTATAGTGTCTGTGTTATACGTGCACGCTGTTTATAGTGTCTGTGTTATACGTGCACGCTGTTTATAGTGCCTGTGTTATACGTGCACGCTGTTATATCTGCCTGTGTTATACGTGCACGCTGTTTATAGTGTCTGTGTTATACGTGCACGCTGTTTATAGTGTCTGTGTTATACGTGCACACTGTTATATCTGCCTGTGTTATACGTGCACACTGTTATATCTGTCTGTGTTATACGTGCACGCTGTTTATAGTATCTGTGTTATACGTGCACACTGTTATATCTGCCTGTGTTATACGTGCACGCTGTTATATCTGTCTGTGTTATATGTGCACGCTGTTATATCTGCCTGTGTTATACGTGCACGCTGTTATATCTGCCTGTGTTATACGTGCACGCTGTTATATCTGCCTGTGTTATACGTGCACGCTGTTATATCTGCCTGTGTTATACGTGCACACTGTTTATAGTGTCTGTGTTATACGTGCACGCTGTTATATCTGCCTGTGTTATACGTGCACGCTGTTTATAGTGTCTGTGTTATACGTGCACGCTGTTATATCTGCCTGTGTTATACGTGCACGCTGTTATATCTGCCTGTGTTATACGTGCACGCTGTTATATCTGCCTGTGTTATACGTGCACACTGTTATATCTGCCTGTGTTATACGTGCACGCTGTTATATCTGCCTGTGTTATACGTGCACGCTGTTATATCTGCCTGTGTTATACGTGCACGCTGTTATATCTGCCTGTGTTATACGTGCACGCTGTTATATCTGTCTGTGTTATACGTGCACGCTGTTATATCTGCCTGTGTTATACGTGCACGCTGTTATATCTGCCTGTGTTATACGTGCACGCTGTTATATCTGCCTGTGTTATACGTGCACGCTGTTATATCTGCCTGTGTTATACGTGCACGCTGTTTATAGTGTCTGTGTTATACGTGCACGCTGTTATATCTGCCTGTGTTATACGTGCACGCTGTTATATCTGCCTGTGTTATACGTGCACACTGTTTATAGTGTCTGTGTTATACGTGCACGCTGTTATATCTGCCTGTGTTATACGTGCACGCTGTTTATAGTGTCTGTGTTATACGTGCACGCTGTTATATCTGCCTGTGTTATACGTGCACGCTGTTATATCTGCCTGTGTTATACGTGCACACTGTTATATCTGTCTGTGTTATACGTGCACGCTGTTTATAGTGTCTGTGTTATACGTGCACGCTGTTATATCTGCCTGTGTTATACGTGCACACTGTTATATCTGTCTGTGTTATACGTGCACGCTGTTTATAGTGTCTGTGTTATACGTGCACGCTGTTATATCTGCCTGTGTTATACGTGCACGCTGTTATATCTGCCTGTGTTATACGTGCACGCTGTTATATCTGCCTGTGTTATACGTGCACGCTGTTATATCTGTCTGTGTTATACGTGCACGCTGTTATATCTGCCTGTGTTATACGTGCACGCTGTTATATCTGCCTGTGTTATACGTGCACGCTGTTATATCTGCCTGTGTTATACGTGCACGCTGTTATATCTGCCTGTGTTATACGTGCACGCTGTTTATAGTGTCTGTGTTATACGTGCACGCTGTTATATCTGCCTGTGTTATACGTGCACGCTGTTATATCTGCCTGTGTTATACGTGCACACTGTTTATAGTGTCTGTGTTATACGTGCACGCTGTTATATCTGCCTGTGTTATACGTGCACGCTGTTTATAGTGTCTGTGTTATACGTGCACGCTGTTATATCTGCCTGTGTTATACGTGCACGCTGTTATATCTGCCTGTGTTATACGTGCACACTGTTTATAGTGTCTGTGTTATACGTGCACGCTGTTTATAGTGTCTGTGTTATACGTGCACGCTGTTATATCTACGCTGTCTGAATGTGCTTGTATTATTGTAAGACTGCCTGACTGTCGGAGGGAAATGGAAAAGTCCTTTTGTCTGTTTAAATACGACCTGGGGCATGAGAGAGAACAGGGAGAGAGGACACAAAGACACACACACACACACACACACACACACACACACACACACACACACACACACACACACACACACACACACACACACACACACACACACACACAAAGACACACACACACACACACACGCACGCACGCACGCACGCACGCACTCACACTCACTCACTCACTCACTCACTCACTCACTCACTCACTCACTCATGGCTGAGGCTGTGGATCAGAAGCATCAGAGCCCTGTTCCTCCCTCGCTCCCTCTCTTCCTTCCTTCCTCCCTCTCTTCATCCCTCATTCCTTCCTCTCTTCCTCCCTCTCTTCCTTCCTCCCTCTCTTCATCCCTCATTCCTTCCTCTCTTCCTCCCTCTCTTCCTTCCTCCCTCTCTTCATCCCTCATTCCTTCCTCTCTTCCTCCCTCTCTTCCTTCCTCCCTCTCTTCATCCCTCATTCCTTCCTCTCTTCCTCCCTCTCTTCCTTCCTCCCTCTCTTCATCCCTCATTCCTTCCTCTCTTCCTCCCTCTCTTCCTTCCTCCCTCTCTTCATCCCTCATTCCTTCCTCTCTTCCTCCCTCTCTTCCTTCCTCCCTCTCTTCATCCCTCATTCCTTCCTCTCTTCCTCCCTCTCTTCCTTCCTCCCTCTCTTCATCCCTCATTCCTTCCTCTCTTCCTCCCTCTCTTCCTTCCTCCCTCTCTTCCTTCCTCCCTCTCTTCATCCCTCATTCCTTCTTCTCTTCCTCCCTCTCTTCATCCCTCATTCCTTCCTCTCTTCCTCCCTCTCTTCCTTCCTCCTGCTCTTCATCGCTCATTCCTTCCTCTCTTCCTCCCTCTCTTCCTTCCTCCCTCCCTCTCTTCCTTCCTCCCTCTCTTCATCCCTCATTCCTTCCTCTCTTCCTCCCTCCCTCTCTTCCTTCCTCCCTCTCTTCCTTCCTTCCTCTCTTTCTCCCTCTCTTCCTCCCCCTTCTTCCCTCTCTCCTCCATCTTTTCATCCCTGTTTCCTTCCTCTCTTCTTCCCTACTCCCTCCCTCCATCCTGCCTCTCTTCCTCCCTCCCTCCCTCCCCCTCCTCCTTCGCTTCCTCCCTCCCTCCCTCCTCCCTCCCTCCACCCTCACTCTCTTCCTCACTCCCTCCTCCGTCTCTCCCTCCTCCCTCCTTCCCTCCTTCCCTC